>NW_015176552.1:0-452 GCF_001447785.1 Gekko japonicus | reverse complement strand
CCCCCCAATAGCTAGCAATCCAAAACAGTCCAGTGGAGCCTGAGCGGTGGGTGTTGCCTTCTGACACACTTCCGGTGATGTCAGGGGGTGTGACATATGCAAATATGTTATGCTAATAAGTTATGCTAATGAGCTCCTGCACATCTTTTTCTATGAAATGACCCCTGGTTATAATACCGATGGTGTGAAGTTTGAAATGTGACATTTGTTGTAGGAGATCTAGTGGAGAAGATTGTAGTGTAAGAAATGAAGTGAGACACGTGTACTTTTTCCCCCTCTCTACTGAAAGACCTCTCTCTAGACCACAGTGGTGGTTCTGCCCTCAGGCGCTAGGATCACCAGGCTGCTTGATGAGCTCACTCTGGAGCAGGCCACATGGAACTGTCCATTTAAGAAGCAGACATCTGCTCAGTCAGCTTCTGTTACCTTCCACACAAGTGATGGCCTCTCTA
>NW_015176551.1:148981-152119 GCF_001447785.1 Gekko japonicus | reverse complement strand
CCCGAATGCCGCGTGTCGTTCGGCAGAGATCCGAATGCCACGTGTCGTTCGGCAGATACCAAATGCCGCGTGTAGTTCAGCAGTAGTTCGAACTGCCGTGTAGTTTGGCAGTTCGAGACCCATCTCTGGCCCCAGCTCCTGCCAACCTAGCAGTTTGAAAGCAAGTAGATAAATAGTAGGAAGCTTCAGTGGGAAGGTAACAGCGTTCCGTGTGCCTCGGTGTTTAGTCATGCTGGCCACATTACCACGGAAACATCTTCAGACAGCGCTGGCTCTTCGGCTTGGAAATGGAGATGAGCACCTCCCCCTAGAGTCGGATGTGACTAGCTTTCAAGCAAGGGAAACCTTTACCTTTACTTTGGAGCTTTTGTGAGTCACCGCTCGCTTCTTCAGGTTGGGTAGCCGTGTCAGTCTGTCTGTAGCAGGAGAAAAGAGCAACAGTTCAGTAGCCCCTAAAGGACTAACAATATTTGTGGCAGGGTGTGAGCTTTTGTGAGCCACTGCTCACTTCGACAGTAGCACCATAAAGACTAATACAATTTAGGGCGGATTCCGGGGGGGTCGCCGTGCTGGTCTGAAACAACAGAACCAAGTTTGAGTCCAGGAGCACCTTTAAGACCAACCAAGTTTCATTCTGGGTACAAACTTTTGTGTGCTGCGGTGGCTCAAGTGGTTAAGACACTGGAAGGTTGGTAGTTCAGCAGTTCGAGACCGGAGTGTGCCGCATGATGGAGTGAGCTCCCATCTCTAGTTCCAGCTCCTGCCAACCGGGCAGTTCGAAAGCAAGAAATTGCAAGTAGATAAATAGGTGAGAATTCGGTGAGAAGGGAACAGCGTTCCGTGAGCCTTGGCGTTGAGTCATGCCGGCCACATGACCACGGAAACGTCTTCGGACAGCGCTGCCTCTTCGGCTTGGAAACGGAGATGAGCACCGCAACCCTAGAGTCTGATTCGACTGGCTTTCGAGCAAGTCAAATCAAATTTATTAAGAACAGTCATAAGACCAGCAAAATAAACCAAAATAGTACAACATCGAGTCTACGACATAGAATCCTTGCCGCCTTAAATACTAAAATACGAAACCGGTCAATTCTGTCATTAATGGCTCGAGTTACAGTACATTCTACGCTTTTAAATTACCAAATAACAATATTTAGCAACATTGCGTGAGACAGAATCATAAGTATCGGCCAATAAGAACTTCATCAAACATTCCTCGGCATATGTAAGATAATTAGCCAAGGGTTTAAAACGTGAGAGAAGGGGCTTTCGAGCAAGGGAACCTTTACCTTTACTGTACACTTCGTCAGATACAGTGAAACAGAATTTCCTCAACCATTACCTATAGGAAACGGGGGTTAGTTGCCAGGAAGAGCTAATTAGAGCCAAGATGCCTAAGTAACTGGGTGATTATAGCTGAGATTGGATTAAGGGGGCTGTTAAGATCTGCGAACGGCAGTAAATTAGCACACAATTACAAGAGTTAACAGATGTGGGCACAGAGCTTTGAGTTCAGGGGCACCTTGAAGACCAGCAAAGTCCGACAGATGCAGGCGGGCCGCCGTGTTGGTCTGAAGAAAAAGAACAGAGTTTGTGTCCAGGGGGCACCTTTAGGACCAACACAGTTTTATTCAAGATATGAGTTTTCATGTGCATGCACACGTCTTCAGACATTATCAGAGGAAATGTGCGTGCCCATGAAAGCACATGGAAGCACATACACATTGTGGCCCTTAAAGGTGCCATTGGACACAAAGTTCAACAGAGGCCCCGGTCACATGGAGAATTTGCCACGCGAAAGGCACGAGTGTCGGGTGGATTTTCGGGGCGCGATCACACTGCAACATCTGGGAAGCGTAGCGCACCCGTGGCCAGCCTGTGGCGTCCCACCGAAGACGCAGAGTTTAAAAAGTACAGTGGCCAAAAATACCAGGTGCCGTCAGGAAGTCCACCAGTGGGGCCAGGACATTAGAAGCCCTCCCACTGTCCCCCCCCCCAAGCACCAAGAAGACAGAGCATCACTTGGATCAGGCCAGTGGCCCATCCAGTCCAACACTCTGTGTCACACAGTGGCCAGAAATACCAGGTGCCGTCAGGAGGTCCACCAGTGCGGCCAGGACATTAGAAGCCCTCCCAGAAGGCCTCACACTCTTGCCCCCCCAAGAACACAGAGCATCACCGCCCCAGACATAAGAACATAAGAGAAGCCATGTTGGTTCAGGCCAATTGCCCATCCAGTCCAACACTCTGTGTCACACAGTGGCCAAAAATACCAGGTGCCCTCAGGAGGTCCAGCAGTGGGGCCAGGACATTAGAAGCCCTCCCACTGTGGCCCCCCAAGCCCCAAGAAGACAGAGCATCCCTTGCCCCAGACATAAGAACATAAGAGAAGCCAGTGTTGGATCAGGCCAATGGCCCATCCAGTCCAACCCTCTGTGTCACACCGTGGCCAAAATCACCAGGTGCCCTCAGGAGGTCCAGCAGTGGGGCCAGGACACTAGGAGCCCTCCCACTACTGACACACCCCCCCAAGCACCAAGTCCTTCAGGCACCACTGGACTCTGGCTCTTTTCCGCAGCTACGGACAGAGGGACAGGGTGGCCCATCTTGATCCTGAACCCAACCCCCCCTCCCCGAGCCCGGCCGAGACTGAGGAAGCCAGAGGGACGAAGCCAGTGGGATCCGACCCTAGAGGAAGCCAGAGGGATCCGACCCTAGACCAGGCCCTACCTTGGAAGCTGTGGTGCCAGAGGACTGGGAGGCCGAGGGAGGGCCAGGTGGGAAGGCCGCCGTCTCCCTTCCAGTGGGAAGGACCCCCGGCCAGCCGTCTCCGCCGCCTTCCAATCGGAGGAGGCAGGCAGAGAATGAGTTAAAAAGGGTTCCCTTCCACTTCCGGATGTGTTCATCGCTCAGGGCTGGGGAGCTGAGAGAGAGAGAGAGAGAGCCAGAGCCAGGCGAGCATCTTTCTTTCTCTCTCCTCCTCCTCCTCCTCCTCCTCCGTCCACATAGACAGAGCCGCCTCCTCTGGAGCAGCCGGAGCCCCAGATCGGAGCCACAAACACACCCCAAATTATTATTATTATTTTTTTTGGAAAAAAATAATATATATCATTTTTTTAAAAAACTCCCAAGCAGGAG
>NW_015176551.1:146412-148292 GCF_001447785.1 Gekko japonicus | reverse complement strand
GACCCCCCCTTCTTCCGACGAGCAACTCCTCCACCACCGCCCCCCCTCCAGCCACAAACACTCGGCGTCCACGCAAGATCCGCGCCTGCCGCCGGCATCCAAAGTCGCCGCCTTCCCGGGATCGAGGCTTGCAACCTGCCTGTGCGCGCAGGGGGGAGGGGGGGTCGTTTCCCCAGTTGGCTGAATAGCAGTCTTATTTTTTCTTCTCCCCCCCTTTTTACTTGCAAGCAATCCACGCAGCCATCGAACCTTCCCCCCCCCCAATTATTATTATTTTTATTTTTTAAAAAACTCTTTGCACCAGATTTCTGTTTTGTTTCCTCGTCTGTCTTGTTGGGGGAAGGAAAAGGAAGCGCCCACCACACCACCACCCCCAAAATGAAAGACTCTCTTTTTGGAAAGCGCTGAGTCTCTCCTTGCCTGGCCCACGCCGCCCTCATCCCCCCCCCGGGGGGGAAATCGACGAGGAGACCCTGGAGAACAACCTTCCAAACGTCTCATGGCCCAAAGGGTAAGTCTTTGGACTCTTTTTAAGTCTGGTTTCTCTCCACGGGCTCTGAAGGATGTTGGGGAAGGGACTCAATGTTCCCTCTAAGCTGTGGAGTCTTGTGAGCAAAAATTCTACTTTGTGAGCTCCTGGCCTTAAAGTTGTGAGCGAGCGATTTGGCTACTGCATAAATCAGTTTGCTCTGGAGCCCTCCTTCCTGAGCCAAGACAAAAATCTGTGCGCTGGAGGCTAAAAAACTATGAGCTGGCTCACACCAACTCAGCTTAGAGGAAACCGTGGGAAGGGTGTATGTGTGTGTGTGGAGATGGTGCTGGGGCAACGCTCCCTCTAAGCTCTGGAGTCCTGTGAGCCAAGATCCTACTTGGTGAGCTGCCGACATGAAAGTTGTGAGCGGGCGATTTGGCCGCTGCAGGGGATCCGTTTGCTCTGGAGCCCTCCTTTCCCGAGCGGAGACCAAAAAGGTGGGAGCCGGAGGCTAAAAAAACTGTGAGCTGGCTCACACTCACTCGGCTTAGGGGGAACGCTGGGGCTGGGATCCCTTGCAAACTGGGAAGGGGGAGTTTCTTTGATGATGATTATTGTTTTTAGCCCAAAGGTCTGACAGAAGGCCCCAGCGTTCGTGCTTACCGCCAGTGTTCCCTCTGAGCCGAGATAGTGTGAGCCGGCTCACAGGTTTTTTAAGCCTCCGGCTCACACGTTTTTGCCTTCGCCCAGGAAGGGGGGCCTCCGGAGCAAACCGAATGGCTGCAGCAGCCAAATGGCTCGCTCACCACTTTAAGGCCAGCGGCTCGCAAAGTAGAATTTTGGCTCACAAGACGCCAGGGCTTAGAGGGTGCATTGCTTGACCGACTGCCATTTTTCAAAAAGAAATAGTTGTTTTAAGGGCATGCACTTGGGAGCTAGATCCCCCACCCTCACCCACCCAGGTTTTTGCAGTCCAGAAACTCTCTGGGTTGGAGAGATTGCAAACTGTTGTGTTTTGGCATCTCTCTCTCTGTCTGTCTGTCTGTCTCTCTTTCTCTGTCTCTCTCTTTCTCTCTCTCTGTCTCTTTCTTTCTGTCTCTCTTTCTCTCTCTCTCTCTCTCTCTCTCTCTCTCACTCTCTGCCCATCTTCACTTTTTTTTAAAAAAATGTGTAAATCAAATTCCAGACTTTGGCTCCGAAGTGTCAAACAGGGATTGGATGGGTGGGTGGTTGGGTGGGTTTGGGAGAAAGGGGAACTGCATATTTTTGGGGGGAGGGGGAGGGGAAACATCTTTGGGAGATCTTCGGGGGGGGGGGAGGCTCAAGTCAGGTCGCTGTCAGGTCGAGGGGGAGGCTCGAGGGGTTTTCTCCTTTCTCCCCCCCCCCCCCTCTCTGCCCCCCTTTTCTG
>NW_015176551.1:143611-146216 GCF_001447785.1 Gekko japonicus | reverse complement strand
GATTTGGCTACTGCATACATTAGTTTGCTCTGGAGCCATCCTTCCTGAGCTAAGGCAAAAATGTGTGAGCTGGAGGCTAAAAAACTGTGAGCTAGCTCACACTAACTCAGCTTAGAGGGAACACTGCTCCAGAGCAGGCTAATTGATGCAGCAGCCAAATCACCTGCTCACAACTTCAGTGCCGGTAGCTCACAAAGTAGAATTTTTGCTCACAGGACTCTACAGCTTAGAGGGAACATTGGATAGGACCCGCCGCTTTGAAAGGGTCGGCCTCTCGCTCGCCGAGGGCTGCTTGACTTTCGCCATCCCTCCTCTCCCCTTTGATTCCGCGCTGCTCTTTTGAAAGGCTCGATGGGACGGCTTTTGTGGCGTTTTGTCGAGCCCCCGCTTCTCCTCCGGGCGCCCGGGCTCCTCCTGTGTTTTCTCTCCACCCCCTCCCTCCTCTAAGCCCACCCCCCCTCTCCGTGGCGCCGATGAAAAGATTCCCCTCCTTGGCTTAAAAGGCCCGGGGGTTAATGGGTCTTCAATGCGACCTTTTTGTCCCCGCTCCACCCCCCCACCCCCCAAACTTGGCCTGGGAGGGCCTCTGGTGCCCCCCCTCCGTTTTAGTTCCAGAGGGGAGGCGGAGGGGGGGACACACGACTTTTCTCCTAAGCCTCACGCTTTGCATTTTGGAAACATTGGGACCCGCTAGTCCTCGGCCGGGCAGGCGGAGAAAAAAAGGGGAACAGGCGAGCCCTTCTTCAAGAGTGGTCTCGTCCCCCAAAACACCCGGGGACCAGGGTTCCCCCGAAGCCGGGTTAGTGTGAGCCAGCTCGCAGGATGTTAGCCTCCGGCTCACACATTTTTTTTTTTTGTCTCAGCTCAGGAAGGAGCAAACTGACTGATGCAGCAGCCAAACGACTCGCTCACAACTTTAAGGCCAGGAGCTCGGAAAGTAGAATCTTTGTTCGCAAGATTCCACAGCTTAGAGGGAGCGTTGGTGGGGACTTTTTTTGTTTTTTAAATACTGGCTTCTGCCGCCCCCTTGCCCCCCAAAACGCTCTGGAGTCCTATCTATCTATCTATCTATCTATCTATCTATCTATCTATCTATCTATCTATCATCTCAACCCAAATTCCTATCTCTCTATGTTTCTATCTATCTATACTTATATATGTATGCGTGTATATATGCGTGTGGCTGGAGAGAGAAAGAGAGAGAGAGACATATAGGTATATATATTTGCAATGAAATAAAATAGAATCCAGATTACTTTGCAATGTCCCTGTCCATTCGAAGGAAAGTCTGTAAACTTCAGAAATCGATTTGTTCTCCAGGCAATGGAGGGAATTTTCTTTTTTTGGGGGGTGGTGGTGGAAGGGGTGGAAGAACATCTACCGGGAAGGACACCCTCACCAGATACACTTCCAAAGAAAGCGTGATCCATATATTTAAAAACAGGTTTGAAACACCATGAGCACCGGGATAATTTTTTTTAAAAAAATCACTTTAATAATAATCCGAATTAGAGAATCCTGCGAAGATACCCCTTGCAGGTCCCAACAACTTGGCTAGCTCTCGAACGGCAGAACACCACCTGACAGTCAAAAATACCCGTGACGATTCACAACAATAATACTAGTAAGTAAGTAATAGTAATGCTGACGCTCAGTTTCCGAGAAGTTGGGGAGATCTCGAACTGCAGCACACCAGCTACCGCTCAAATATCTGACTCTGACGATTCATAATAATAATAGTAGCAGTTAAGTCATAGTAATAATAAGAAGACGTTCCCAAGAATTTGGCGAGATCTCGAATTGCAGCGCACCAGCTACCAGTTAAATGTCTGACTGGGACAATTCATAATAATGAGAAGAAGTTCTCAAAGAACTTTAGATCACCAGTTGCGAAACGCCATCGACCAGTCGAATATCTCACTATGGCAATTAATAATAATAATAATTTAAAGTTAAGTTAAGTTGCCAAGAACTTGGCTAGATCTCAAGGCGCAGAACACCACCGATGAGCCAAATATCTGACTGTTCATTCATTAGTAATAATACGACTGCGAGTGTCAAACAGATTCCTCCGAACAGAGGTGGGGGATTCTCTAGCCTTTTTGCCTTTCTCTCGGCCGGAGTATTTTGGGGGGAGTGTCCCCGGCTTCAAAAGACAGACGCAGGCTTTGAAGGGAGGGTCTCGGGCGGGGGGGTCTCTTTGGTCGTTCCAAAGGCGGCCCTGCGAGAGTTCTGCTGAGAGAGACTCGCTACTCTATGCAAATCTCGTCCGCGAGTCAATCAAAACAGTTGGTACTGCGGGGGAAATTCACAGGGTTTTGTGGTGGGGTTTTTTTTGGGTGTTGGAGGGAGCTCTTACTGTTGCCGTCGATCTGCTGACTTTTCCCATAGCTGGGTGGTTTTTAAAAAAAAAAAAAGATCAAGGAGACGACCTGTCCTTTAAAAAATATATATATTAAAAAGAGGAGAAAGTTGTGGATTTCGTTCCCCAGTCTTTAGGAGAGAAAGTGCGTGGAGAATTACGACGGCTGTCGAAATGGTTCGTCGACGACAAGAAAACAGGGGGACTGAACTGGCGACGGGCGTGGGGAGGGATGAGATTTGG
>NW_015176551.1:107338-143596 GCF_001447785.1 Gekko japonicus | reverse complement strand
GGAGGAAATCGAGCAGGTTTGCAGCGCGGAAATCCCTGCTTGGAAAATCCAGGCCGCGCGTAGATCCTCCGGGGTGTGTCTGTTTCATTACCCCGTCTCTCCAAAGTTCAGGGGCTTCGGCTGTCTGTCCCTGAGACAGGTTTTCTTTCTTTCCGTTTGCCCAGAAAGGGAACGGAGCTTGTGGAGTCCTCGTCGTCTGCTTGACGAAACAAACAAACCCCTCAAGCGATCTGGGAGCCAAAAGAAAACCGGATTGTTTTATTTCATTGTGGGGAGGGTGTGTGTGTGTGTGGGGGGGGAGACTTATATATTTTTTTAAATTGCAGTGGGTATGAAACTGCAAACGGAACCAACAGCTGGGAGGTTGGTTTTGCGAAACGGCGAGCAACTTTCCCCCGGGGGCGACGGGCGTTCGTTTTTTGTGGGCCGGTTTCCTATGAAGGTGGTTGTTGTTTTGCCCACAACAGGATACGATTTATCCGCCACGGGCGTGTTAAGACGCGGTGCTTGAAATTAACCAGGCCGGCTGCCTGAAATTGACCAACGAGGGCGTGAAATTGACTTGAGTGGCGAAGGGCCCGCTTCGCAAAAAGATGGGGAACTCGATTGGGGAACTTCGGAGGGAGGGCGGCCCTTTTGAGGGGGGGGGATTTTGAAATCGGTGTCCTCCGGGACCCCCAAAGGGGAGGCTGTGCTTAGAATTGACGCGTGAAGGCTGTTCGGGGTCTCTTTTTTGGGGGGCCCACGAATTTATCAGGACAGACGTCTCTAGCCAACGTTCACCCGAGCTGGGCGCTGGGGAAGGCCCGGAGTTCAATGGAAAAGGTCAACGGGGACGCAGTGTTCCCTCTAAGATGAGTGAGTGAGAGCTAGCTCACAGTTTTTTAGCCTCCGGCTCACACATATTTGTCTTCGCTCAGGAAGGGACGGCTCCAGAGCAAACTAATTTATGTGGCAGCCAAATGGCTCGCTCACCACTTTAATGCCAGCAGCTCACAAAGTAGAATTTTTGCTCACAGGACTCCACGGCTCAGAGGCAACATTGACGGGGACTGCAGTGTTCCCTCTAAGCTGAGTTCGCGTGAGCCAGCTCACAGTCTTTTACCCTCTCCAGCTCACCGATTTTGATCTCCGCTCAGCAACCTAATTGATGCAGCGGCCAAATGCCTCGCTCACAACTTTTAATGCCAGGGGCTCACCAAGTAGAATTTTTACTCACAAGACTCCACGGCTTAGAGGGAAGATTGACGGGGAGCTCTCTTGGCGGAGTTCAGGCCTGCCTTTAGACCTCGGTACCACCCCCACCTCCACGCCAAATATCACAGGCCAAAGTTTATAATCCGAGGAAAACCCCGGGAAAGATCCGCTCTGCGTGGCTGGTTTGCAAGGCTCCCTCTAAGCCGTGGGGCCCGGCGAGCAGAAATTCTGGCGGAGAGCGAGCCCTTCGGCCCCGCTGCATCGATCAGTTCGCTCGGGAGCCCTCCTTCCCGAGCCGAGACAAAAATGGGTGAGCCGGAGGCTAAGGAACTGTGAGCCGGCTCACGCTAACTCGGCTTAGAGGGAACGCTGCGTGGTTAGAGAATATTTGGGGCTCTTGGATAATATTTTTATTTGGGGGGGGTGTCATGGCCCTTCTGGGGCGGCGGGGCGAGATCTCAAACTTTCTCTCTCTCTCTCTCTCCCTTCCCCAAACAACCCCCCCCCCCCAAATCCCTTCTCCTTCCAGTACGATGACTTGGTACACTACGCCGGCATGGACGGGGTCTCTCTGCCGGGGTTTGGGGACCCCCACGCGGGCCGGGCGCTGCAGCACCACGCGCTGAACCAGGGCTCCCCTTATGGGTCCGCGGGAGTCAACCACCGGGCCGGCCTGCCCCCCAGCTTGGGCACCAACGACGCCTTGAAGAGAGAGAAGGACGAGATCTATGGGTGAGTCGGCGACGCGCTCCGTTTCGCGGGTTCCCCCCCCCATGCGAGGCGGGATGGGCAGAACTGGATCGTGGCCAGCTCGCGTCCCCCCCCAGGGGCGACCAGCGTGTAGGAACCCGCGGGGATTTTTGTTTGTTTGTTTGTTTGGAGGCGGCCCGGTTCTTCGCAGTTGGTTCCGGTGCTCCCTCTAAGCTGCGGAGTCTTGTGAGCGAAGATCCTGCTTTGTGAGCCGCTGGCAATTCAAGTTGTGAGCGAGCGGGTTTGGCGGCTGCGTCGCTTAGCTGCCTCTGGAGCCCTCCTTCCTGAGCGGAGACAGAAATGGGTGAGCCGGAGGCTAAAAAAACTGCCAGCTGGCTCACACGAACTCAGCTTGGAGGGACACACCGTGACCAACGCTCCCTCTAAGCTGCGGAGTCTTGTGAGCGAAGATCCTACTTTGTGAGCCGCTGGCAATTCGAGTTGTGAGCGAGCAGGTTTGGCGGCTGCGTCGATTAGTTAGTTCTGGAGCCCTCCCTTCCCGGACCGAGGCAAAAATGGGTGAGCTGGAGGCTAAAAAAACCGCGAGCTGGCTCACACTCACTCAGCTTAGAGGGAACACTGGGCTGGGACCGTTTCCACCTCTCCTTCCCCCCCCCCCCCCCCCGCCCCCCCAAATCTTGCTGAGTCTCCCGAACGGATTTCCCACCGGCGCCCCGATCCTAGGCCTGGCCGTCAAGTTCCCCCCGGCCTTGCTCTTACTCCCAAGGAAGTAAACGCACAGGGCTGCAGTCGACTCTTGTGAGCAACAAAAATTCGACTTGCTGAGCTCCTGGCGTCAAAGTGGGGAGCGAGCGATTTGGCTGCTGCAAGAAATCGGTTTCCTCTGGAGCCCTCCCTCCCTGAGCTGAGACAAAACTGTGTGAGCCGGAGGCTAAAAAACTCTGAGCTGGCGCACACTGACTCAGCTTAGAGGGAACCCTAGGCTCCAGACCCGGCCTCCTGAACGCTTCCAGCTTTAACGCCTGGGGCCAGTGCTCCCTCTAAGCTGTGGGGTCTTGTGAGCAAAAATTCTACTTTGTGAGCCACTGGCATTAATGTTGTGAGCGAGCGATTTGGCCGCTGCATAAATCAGTTTGCTCTGCAGCCAGCTGTTCTGAGCGAAGACGAAAATGTGTGAGCCGGAGGCTAAAAACCTGTGAGCTAACTCACGCTAACTCAGTTTAGAGGGGTTGTGAGGTGGGGTGTGTGTGTCTGGGTCTGGGTCTTACTCCCGAGGAACCCCGCTGGCCAGGGTCGGCAGCGGTCTAAGGCTGCGAGCGAGGGAAGCTGACCTAAAAAGCAAATCTCAGCCGCGGTCGACCGGGCCTTACTCCCGAGTAGACGCGCAGCACAGCGGTCAGGGGCCAGCCCTCCACGCCTAACTCCGGCGGCTCTTAGCAAAGGTCCCCGTAGGACTCCTGGCACGGCCCGATCCTAGGACGGTTTACTCGGAAGTAAACCCCACTGCGCGCCTCGGGACTTCCTTGGTAGTCCTCAGCCAACAACTGGCGTTCTGGTCCGTGGGTCCGTCGCGCTCGGTCCCTGGTGGATCCCTTCCTGGGAAGCCGCCTGGGATCTGGGTGGATCCCCCCGCTGGATCCTTTGGCTTGGGCGGGGGCCGAGGGTCGGTCTTGTGGTTTCTCTTGGCGGATCTCTCCGTCTGCCTGCGGCTGCCGCTCGGTTCCAGTGGGTTTCTTGTCTTCATTGCGTCCAGTGCTCCCTCTAAGCTGCGGGGTCTTGTGAGCAAAACTCCTACTTGGTGAGCTCCTGGCATTACAGTCGTGAGCCAGCGACTCGGCTCCTGCGTAAATGAGCTTGCTCTGGAGCCCTCCTTCCTGAGCGGAGGCAAAGATCTGTGAGCCGGAGGCTAAAAAAGGGTGAACTGGCTCACACTGACTCAGCTTAGAGGGAACTCTGCGTGGGACTTCTGTGAGCGAATGGATCTCTCAGTTGCTGGCGGACGGATCCCTCCCTTCACCCCGTCCTTGCTGCTTCTGTATGTCCTCCTTTCCAGATGGATCTAGTCCTAGGGTGCTCGCTCAGTGCTCCCTCTAAGCTGAGCTAGTGTGAGCTAGCTCACAGGGTTTTTTAGCCTCCAGCTCACACATTTTGGTCTCAGCTCAGGAAGGATGGCTCCGGAGCAGTGTTCCTTCTAAGCTGAGCTAGTGTGAGCTAGCTCACAGGGTTTTTTTTAAGCCTCACACATTTTGGTCTTAGCTCAGGAAGGATGGCTCCGGAGCAAACGAATTTATGCAGTAGCCAAATCGCTGGTTCACAACCTCAATGCCAGTGGTTCACAAAATAGGATTTTTTGCTCACAAGGCTCCACAGCTTAGAGGGAGCATTGGCCGGCCATGCAGGAGAACTCTAGATTTTCCTCTGGGCCCCCTCTCTGAATTCTTAGGACCAGTGGTCCTTCTAAGCTGTGTAGTCTTGTGAGCAAAAATTCTACTTGGTGAGCTGCTGGCATGAAAGTTGTGAGCGAGCGATTGGGCTCCTGCAGAAAATCAGTTTGCTCTGGAGCCCTCCTTCCCGAGCGAAGACAAAAACGTGTGAGCCGGAGGCGAAAAAAGTGTGAGCCTGCTCACACTAACTCAGCTTAGAGGGAACACTGGTCCAGTCTCTCCCCTCACCCCTCACCCCCCACCCCGATCTTTTCTAATGTAGAGAGGAATCCAGAGGAGTTAAGGGGGGGGGGGAAACCCTCCTCTGTTGTGAACACAAAAAGAGACCCCAAGTTTGAAGGGCAACAAATGGCCCAGTCTGAAAAGGGGGATTAAAAAACCGATGGGACCGGCCCGTCCTTTCAAAGACCATCGCTAAAGGATTGGATTCCCCCCCCCCCAGCTTATTTTTTGACTATTCTTTATCGTGATCGAGCTGCAGCTCTTTGAAAGGGTGTGTGTGCGTAAATCCGAAGCAGGGTTCCGGGCAGTGTTCCCTCTAAGCCGAGTTAGTGTGAGCCAGCTCAGAGTTTTTTAGCCTCCGGCGCACACATTTCTGTCTTAGCTCAGGAAGGACGGCTCCGGAGCAAACTAATTGATGCAGCAGCCCACAATCGCTCGCTCACAACTTGAATGCCAGCAGCTCACCAAGTAGGATTTTCGCTCACAGGACTCCACAGCTTAGAGGGAGCGTTGGTTGCGGGTCCACAGAAATGGGCCGGGGAGGGAGGCAAGTGGGTCTCAGTTTCCCATCTGTAAAATGGGAGTAACGGCAAGCCGGCAGGCTGGTGGAACGTGGTTGCCCAGGAGATATAGCTTTGGGAAGGGTTTGGGGAAGAAGCCGTCGGGTGGGAAAGATTTGGATCATCAGCTTCCTGGTCTGACGGTGAACAAAGGAAGCCTCCATGTTTGAGGGTAGTCTATCTGAATATCCGCTGCTCGGCCTAAGCCGTAGGAGGCAGTGTTCCTTCTAAGCTGAGTTAGTGTGAGCTAGCTCACAGTTTTTTTAAGCCTCCGGCTCACACACTCTTGCCTTCGCTGAGGAAGGAGGGCTCCGGAGCAAACTAATTGATGTTAGCAGCCAAATGGCTCGCTCACAGCTTTTAATGCCAGGAGCTCACAAAGTAGAATTTTTGCTCACAAGACTCCACAGCTGAGGGAGCATTGGCAGAAGGCCTTCGTTTTAGTTCTAGTTGGCGGTGGAATGCCGGGCTAACGGGCCTTCGGGCCTGATCAGGTGGGGCAGGGCTATCTTTGGGCAGGAACGCACAGGAACGGAGCTCCGGCTGGCTCCCAAGTTGGCCACACCCAGCAGAAACTCATTAGCATAATAGGCCACACCCAACAGCAGGAACTCATTAGGATTGGCTACATTAGGGGTGTGTGGCCTAACATGCAAAGGAGTTCCTGCTACAAAAAAAGCCCTGGGTTTGGACAACAGACAAGGTAAACAGAATAAGAAGCAAAAGGTGGGTGTGGCTGGATGACCACACTTCTGGTAACATGGGAATGCGGCCTAATAGGCCAATGAGTGGTGCAGTCAGGGGGTGTGGCCTAATATGCTAATGAGTTTCTGCTGCTGGGTGTGGCCTATTATGCTAATAAGTTCCTGCTGGACTTTTTCTACAAAAAAAGCCCTGAGTGGGGCAATGGTTTAGGGAGTGATCCTCAGAAGGTCTCCTCAGAAACCTACTCGGCTGAAGTCAAGGAGGCTTCCTCCCAGGAAAGCCTTTTTTTTTTAGGATTGCCCCGAAAATTCTCCCCGAAAGTGGAGGGGCACAGTTGGTTGCCCAAGACACCATTTGACCGGTATCGATTTAGCTCTGGTGAAGACTGCTTGCCCTGGTGGGTCTCTAATGTCCGTCGCTCGAGCAATGCTCCCCCTAAACTGTGGAATCTTGTGAGCAAAAATTCTACTTAGTGAGCTACTGACATTACATAAGAACAGAACAGAAGCCAATGTTGGATCAGGCCAATGGCCCATCCAGTCCAACACTCTGTCACACAGTGGCCAAAAATGGAGGTTTCCATGTAGGCAGGTGGAGGTGGGTCGTCGCTGCACCACAAAGCACTCATGTGCGGAGGTGATGAGCGTGGGTTTGTGGACGTCTTCGTCGTCCACTTGCATGGCTCCGTGGATGGTTTCGAACGTGGCACACCCGGGGCTCCTTTCAGCTGAGGCAGAGCATCCCCCCCCCCCCGAGAAAGAAGAAGAAGAAGAAGAGATTGGATTTATACCTCACCCTTCACTACCCAAAGGAGTCTAAGAGCGGCTTACAAACTCCTTTCCCTTCCCCTCCCCACAACAGACACCCTGAGGTAGGCGGGGCTGAGAGAACAGCTCTTTCAGAACCATGGCTTGCCCAAGGTCATCCAGCAGGTGCAAGTGGAGGAGTGGGGAATCAAACCCGGTTCTCCCAGATTAGAGTCCGCGCACTTCACCACGACACCAAACGCCTGCATCAATTTACTCTTCTACAGCGATGCTCAAACGATTCTCCCAGTGTGCAGCCAGCCTCCCTGGCTCAGCCCAAGAACGTGAACCTGGAGGGAGCAAACCAAATCCTCTCACCTTGCCCGGCATCCACCTTCCGATGGAGGTCAGGCCTGATGCCTCTGGGAATCCTGAAAGTATCACTATCCCCCCGTATACATCGATGGCGCGGCCTCATTTGGAGTGCTGTGCACAGTTCTGGTCGCCGCACCTCAAGAAAAGAGATTATAGCCTTGGGAAAGGTGCAGAAAAGGGCAGATAAAACGATTAAATGGATGGGACACTTTCCCTATGGAGAAAGGTAAAAGAGGTCAGGGCTCTTCAGCTTGGAGAAACGATGGCTGCGGGGTTGACATGATCGAGGTTTACACGATTACGCATCGCCATAGAGAAGGGAGATAAATAAATACTTTTCTCTGCTTCTCAGAATACGAGAACTCGCAGGCAGCCAACGGAATAGAGGAGCTGTAGGCTTAGAACAGAGCAAAGGAAGTCCTCCTTCACCCCAAAGAGTAATGAACATGTGAAATTCGCCGCCGCAAGAAGTGGCGGTGGCGACAAGCACAGACAGCTTCAAGAAGGGAGTGGAGAAACATCTGGAGCGGAGGTCCATCACTGGCTGCTGGCCAGAAGTTCTAGATGGAACAGTCTGTCTGGGGCAGTGATACTCTGTCTTCTTGGTGCTTGGGGGGCCACAGTGGGAGGGCTACTGGAGTTCTGGCCCCTCTGTGGTTTTGGCCACTGTGTGACACAGAGTGTTGGACTGGATGGCCCACTGGCCTGATCCAACATGGCTTCTCTTATGTTCTTTATGTCTGGGGCAAGTGATGCTCTGTGTTCTTGGGGCTTGGGGGGCAACAGTGGGAGGGCTTCTGGAATTCTGGCCTTGCTGGTGGACCTCCTGATGGCACCTGGGTTTTGTCCACCGTGTGACACAGAGTGTCCGACAGGATGGACCATTGGCCTGATCCAACATGGCTTCTCTTCTGTTCTTATGTCTGGGGCAGTGATGCTCTTGGTGCTTGGGGAGGGGCAAGAGTGGGAGGGCTTCTGGAGTTCTGGCCCCACTGGTGGACCTCCTGATGGCACCTAAGTTTTGGCCACCATGTGACACAGAGTGTCCGACAGGATGGACCATTGGCCTGATCCAACATGGCTCCTCTTACGTTCTTATGAATTCAGAAACTGGCCTGTTGCTTGTTTTCAGGCAGCTGACATGACAAGATAGACTGCTGCTGCACGTGGAGGCTCATTTGTGCGTACTCCACAGTGTAGCTGCTACCAAGGCAGGTAACTGAGGCAGGGGTTCTGTTGAGCAGCCTCAGCCCATTGCTGTGAAACAGACGTTTCCTTCTCTGTGGACTTGTCTACTCCCATTTTTAGAGCCATTTTGAGATGGTGGCTTCGGATGCAAAACCCCTTTTGCTCACAGGGTAGCTTTTGGGGTGCTGATTCGAACTCAGTTCACCAGGGGAGAGCCGAGGGCACAGTAGATTTGAGGCCACTGCTTTCCTTAGAGTTCTTGAGAGACCGGGAGCCGAGAGGCGTTGGTGTGTAAGGGCTGCTGGCATAGCTCGAGGGGGGGCTGTTCTGTTGGTTGGCTGTGCGGTGTGGTGGTTAGGGTGTTAGACTAAGACTCTGGGACAGCCGGGTTCATATCCATGGAAGCTTGCTGGGTGACCTAGGGCCAGTCACGCACACACAGTCTCAGCCTAACCTACCTCACAGGGCTGCTGTGAGGACAAAATGGAGGGAGGAGAATGATGTGATTGGCTTTGGGTGCCTTACTGGGGGGAAATGGCGGGGTGTAAAGGAAGCCCGGCAGGACGTTTTGGAGGTCATTAACTCATTGGGTCACCAAAAGTCAGAATCAATATGACGGCACTTCACGGACCTGATGGCACCTAAGTTTTGGCCACCGTGTGACACAGAGTGTTGGACTGGATGGGCCATTGGCTTGATCCAACATGGCTCCTCTTACGGTCTTATGAATTCAGAAACTGGCCTGTTGCTTGTTCTCAGGCAACTAACATGACAAGATAGACTGCCGCTGCATGTGGGCGTTCATTTGTGCATACTTCACAACGTGGCAGCCTTGAACCGCGATTAGAAGTGGGGTATAAATACTTCAGTCCACGCCACCGTTTTTCCCTTCGTCGCATCCATTTCTCTTGAATGCTTTCCCCCCTGTCCTTCTTCCAAGAGTGCAGCTGCGCATGGTCCACTCTTGTCATTTGATTTGCACGACAACCCTGGGGTGTAGGTATGACAGACGGATGGCGTCTGGCCCAGGCTTGCCCCGTGGCACCTTGTGGCAGTGTGAGGATTCGAACCCAGGTCTCTCCCCGGATTATCGTCCCGGCCTCTCGACTACTGCACCGCACTGGCATCAGTCAAGTGCGCATAGAACATGCCCCGCATTGCATGAGTGGCCCAAAGCATTTTGCAATCTAACCCAGGTTCTTTTTCATTAAAAAAAAAAAAGACAGATCGATTGCATAATCGATGTGGTGCCCACCTCGTGTAATATGGTGACATGCAGTCCAGATTCTCCCGGTGCAAACTAGTTTCAAGTCGCATTGCTGCCCCCAACATTCTCACCGCCTGATGTGGCCATTTGTGTTTGGGGGCAGTCAGCCCGCCTCTCTCTGAGGGTGGTGCCCACCTCGCCAGGAGGGAACCTCTGGGTGCCTCCCGGGTTCGGATCCTGCAACGCTTGGCCTAGTTGCTCCTCCGGAAATACAATAAAATAAGAGTGTGTCGAAATGGGCTCTGAGCCCTTGGATGCAGGAAAGGAAGGAAAAGAGAGAGAGAGAGAGAGAGAGAGAGAGAGAGAGAGAGAGAGAGAGAGAGAGAGAAATGAAGGTGGTATGTATGGGGAAAGATGAATGTGGGTGGGGTGGGGTGGAGGGAGATACTATCTCTGAGCAGCCTGTAACCAATGCTCCCTCTAAGCCGTGGAGTCTTGTGAGCAAAAATTCTACTTTGTGAGCTCTTGGCATTAAAGTTGTGAGCGAGCGATTGGGCTACTTCACAAATTAGTTTGCTGTGCAGTCATCCTTCCTGAGCTAAGACAAAGATGTGTGAGACGTAGGCTAAAAAACTGTGAGCTAGCTCACACTGACTCATCCTAGAAGGAACACTGCCTGTAAGCAAGGCTGTGGTCAGATGGGCAGTTTGGCCTGATGCAGTTGCTTTTCCCTAATCGATTAGATGAGCTGGTTCACATAGCCACATCTGGCAGCCGTTTCCCGGTCGTACTCACCCCCGTTGTAAGACAAGTTGGAGACAGAGGCCCTTTCCACATCTGCCTGCCACTCCGGATTTTCTCAGTGTCCGAGTCGAGGCAATTTAAGCCCACAGCAAAACAGCATCCAAATAACCCCAGGGCAACAGCAGGTGGAAACTGGGCTGACCACTGAAGGGAGGGAATGTGATGCAGAATGGGGGAAAACCCAGAATAAAAAGAAGAAGAAGAGATTGGATTTATACCCCGCCCTTCACTACCCAAAGGTGTCTCAGAGCAGCTTACAAACTCCTTTCCCTTCCCCTCCCCACAGCAGACACCCTGTGAGGTAGGTGAGGCTGAGAGAGCTCTGAGAGAAACTGCTCTTTTTCAAGGACAGCTCTTATCAGAACTACAGCTTGCTCAAGGTCATCCAGCAGGTGCAAGTGGAGGAGTGGGGAATCAAACCTGGTTCTCCCAGATTAGAGTCTGCGCACTTAACCACTACACCAAAGGTTGGACTCAATTTTAGTGCAGAATGGGGGGTGGGGGGTGGAACCTGGATTGAAAAGAAGGTTGAATTCAATTTTTAGTGCCGAATCGCTTGGAGAACACCGCGGTGGACATGGATTAAAAGGAGAGGGCAGAAAGGGCTGTAGTAAATAGACACCCCGTTGTAAGGCAAGTTGGAGATGGAGAGTAAATAGACAGTAGTTGAATTCTGGTGTGAATGGATCCTCGCGAATGCGTTCCGCGTTTCCGGATTCTGAACTCCCCCGGTGCATGCTCAAACTGGTTTGGAAGTGTGAACCTTTAGTTCCGGTTTCGCCGTTCTGTTTTTTTTTTTAAATGGTAGAGCATATTCGCATGGGCACCCAAGAAATGTTTTCCAAAAAAAGGTCCAAGATGTGGGTTTTTTTAAAAAAAAAAAACATGTGAGCTGCCCTGAGCCTCTGGGAGGCTGGGATACAAATCAAATAAATAAATAAATAAATAAATAAGGACCAGACCACGTGCTCAGTGGTCGACACGCAGCACTAATCTGAACAGTCGACCACGGAAGAAGCACGTGGTGCGGCCAGATCAGGGCGGGAGTCTGACCGAAAATCCCCATCACAAAATGCGGCAGAGCAATTAGGGACACGCCCGAACCACGCTGACCTGCCGGTCTGTCCGCAGCCCAAGACAGCACCGGGATCTTGCGTTTCCGAGGATCTTAAAGATTACTTGGAAGCAATGCTCCCTCTAAGCTGTGGAGTCCTGTGAGCAAAAATTCTACTTTCTGAGCTACTGGCATTAAAGCTGTGAGCGAGCGATTTGGCTGCTGCATAAATCAGTTTGCTCTGGAGCCCTCCTCCCTGAGCTGAGGCAAAAATGTGTGAGCCAGAGGCTAAAAAACTGTGAGCTAGCTCACACTCACTCAGCTTAGAGGGAACACTGCAGTCGGAAGTAAGTCTTCCTTCTTCTGACCTAGGTAGCCCAGACTAGCTTGACCTCGTCAGGTTTTGGAAGCTAAGCAGAATCGGCCCCAGCTAGGACTTGGCTGGGAGACCTCCAAGGAATACCAGGGTCGTGAGGTAGAGGCAGGCAAAGGCAAAGCCACCTTTGACCGTCTCTTCCCTTGAAAACCCGACGGGGTTGCCATAAGGCAGTCGAGACTGGAGGACACTTTCCGCGACCGCCAAGTCTTCCTTGTTTCCGTATACTGCTCTTCGGGTCAGGCGCCCAATCCGGCAAGAGTTGTAGCGCAAATGGTAAGCAGGGTTACGCCTTCCAGGGACACTTGAGTGTAAATCTGCATCGCCTTTTCAGAGCCAGTTGGGCCTAGTGCCACATCCCTTTGCGTATTTACTTAGAACTAGGGCAGAGTTCAGTCGGACTCGTCCCTGAGTGAACGCAGTGACGGAAGTTCCGTCGGGACAGCTGTCGCCGCCGAAGAAGAAGAACCCGTTTCACGCAGCCTGCGAGCTCAAGCAAGCTCTGGTTTTTGCCAACAAATGTAAAGCTCGATCCTTGCAGGAATCGCGTGCTGCCTTTTGGGAAAGCTGGAAAATATCACACGGGAGGGCAGCTGAAAGCCAAGGTTTCACACTTGCTCAAAAGCAAGTCTTGCTATCTTTTTTTTAAGAGTACCAGCATCTAACATTTGGTTGATTTTGCTTGGTATATTTAAAATCAGGGACGCGAGGATGTTCAGCCAGATTCCGACACTGCACGTCTCTACCCCTCCGCCCGGCCTAACTGGACTGTGTGTCTTCACTCCCGCAACGCCTTCCAACTCTGCCTTTCAGAGGAGAAAGGTGAATGCGATGGGGAGGGAAAGGAATTTGCCCACTTCGTAACTCTCACCCCCGCCCTTTCCTGGCCAGCAGAAAGAAAATAAAAAAAATATTCCAGATCCTCCCCTCTTTACCCTACTGCGGTTCTTCTGTAAACGACCGGACATTTTATATTCCTGCTCGACTGAGGGTGCTTTTGCGAGTGGCGAAATGTTTGCGGGGCTGAAGCGTTTGTAGGAATGTCTCTTTCAGAGGGTGAAGAGACAATATTTCTAAAGGCCTGGCGACGGGGACCGAGAAGGGTGCTGCGGCCTGTGCACGTGAACTTGGAGAAGCCGTGGACCGCCGTCCCCTCCTTGTGAAACAAGTTCCCCCCCTTGTCAATGTCCTAGCAGGCCGGAGTCCTGGGTCATCCCGTTCTCAGGCACGCATGGAGGAAAGGACGTCTTTCGGTGTGGCTTCGGACCCTGGCTAGTTCTAACGCTGGGGATAGACATTGGGCAACAGCCAGCAGTTACTAAATCAAACCGGCATTCTGGCCAGCCTGCGGGGAAATGCAGAAACCTGGGTCTACAAAAGCATCACTTGGGGAAAAGGCCTAGGAGACCTTGATGGATTTCCCTTCCTTTCGTCTTTGACTGGCGTCTTACGGTTTGAGGCTTTCCAGCCGTCTTGACAGCGAGTATTTCCCCCCCCACCCTGCAAGACATAAAAGTACTCTGCCCACATTTTCTTCCACCCCCCAACACCCTACCCCTAAATCCCTGGTTACATCTGGTGATGGTTTTAATTTGCAATTCTTGCAAATCTGGAGAGAAAGAAAGAAAGAAAAGGGGGGGACAGAATGTTGCACGATTCCGCCTCCCCCCGTCTCCCTTTCTCCGCCTCTCTTAACAGGCGAGATCTGAAAGTTCCGTAGAGACGCTCACTTAACAGTTACACAGCGCTGGACCTCTGCTACAAATATTTGCGTAGCATATGGTGCGTGAACTTGTATAATGTATAGCCGGGAACACTCTGTCTCTCTCTCTCTCTAGTTACCCATCCAGATCTAGGGGGGGAAAGTGTGTGGGGAAGACGGAAGGGACAGACGTCACTGGCTGGAGACATAAATCACACCACCGGATAGAGGAGGAGGGGGTTCCCCTCCCCTCCAAAGGAGGACTTTGGAATAACCGTCACCCGAGCAGAAATAATTTCTGATGGCCCATAATGACTTCTTGGCAGAGGGAGCCCCGTCTACATTTCCCCCTCGTCTTTTCCTCTAGAACAATCAGACCCATCAGCTGTAGGATCGAGAGCTCCGGTTTCAAAAGGTGTGCGGATTTGCTTTTTCAAAAAGAAAAAAGCGTTTCCCCAGGAGCTGGTTCATGCATTTGTGCTTCTGGCTTGATGAATGCACATGACACTGCCTCCTACTGCATCCAGGTCAATATTGTCTGCTCAGACTGGCCGACTCCGTCACCTACCACCAGGTCCTTTTTAACTGGAGATGCCAGGGACTGAACCTGGGACCTTCTGCATGCCAAGCAGACGCTCTTCACACTGAGCCACAGCCCCAATTCATGGCTCTCCAGGGTCTCAGGCAGAGGTCCCGTCACCTACCACCAGGTCCTTTTTAACTGGAGATGCCAGGGACTGAACCTGGGACCTTCTGCATGCCAAGCAGACGCTCTTGTACTGAGCCATGGACCCTCCCATGAATCATGAAGCTGCCTTATACTGAATCAGACCTTCACTCCATGAAGGTCAAAACTGTCTACACAGACTGGCAGCCGCTCTCCAGGGTCTTAGGCAGAGGTCTTTCACATTCCCGGCTACCAGATCCTTTTAACTGGAGACGCCAGGGATTGAACCTGGGACGTTTTGTGCACCAGCAGATGTTCCACCATTGAGCCACAGCCCCTCTCCGACACCGGTGTGTCATTGTAACTTGTGTGTGCAAACTGCTTCAAGTCCCCTCAAAGGATGCTTGTTGATGGACCAGCCAGTTCACACCTTCAACTGAAGGTCTTTAAGAGTAGGAACTGTATATGGTTTCATTTCCTTAAGATATGCATATCCTGTCTTTCCACTGGGAAAGATCTCAAAAGGTGCCGACGGTCATTCGAAAACAGCATAAAACAAAATATAATATATAAGGGCTGAATGGATTGATCCAAGGTAGATGTTGTCTTTCCATTGAGTTTTTCTCCGATTTATGTGGCTGTTCCTCGCCCAGGTTGACACTTATGTACACGTTCAGTTTGGTGTCGCGGTTAAGGAGCGCGGATTCTAATCTGGGAGGACCGGGTTTGATTCCCCACTCTTCCACATGCAGCTGCTGGTGTGGCCTTGGGTCAGTCACAAGTTCTCTCAGAGCTGTTCTCTCAGGAGCAGTTCTCGAGGGAGCTCTCTCAGCCCCACCTACCTCACAGAGGGGTCTGTTGTGGGGAGGGGAAGGGAAAGGAGATTATGAGATGCTCTGAGACTCCTTTGAATAGTGAAGGGCGGAGTATAAATCCAATCTCTTCTTCTTTGTTGTGGCCCCTTGCCTGAAGGCTCTCACACTCCTGGCTTTCCGCAAATAATGCAAAGCTGAATTGTTTAGGAGGGTTTTTTTTGCACAGGTAATGGTAGGGTTGCCAATCTCCATGTGGGACCTGGAGATCTCCCACTATTACATTGGATCTCCAGACACACAAACACATGAAACTGCCTTATACTGAATCAGACCCTGGGTCCATCAAAGTCAGTAATGTCTACTCAGACTGGCAGCAGCTCTCCAGGGGCTCAGACAGAGGTTTTTCCCATCACTTACTGCCAGATCTTTTGACTGGAGATGCCGGGGATTGAACCTGGGACCTTCTGCATTCCAAGCAGAGACTCTACCACTGAGTCACTGCTCCTCCTGAGAGACATCAGTTCCCCTGGAGAAAATGGCTGCTTTGGCGGACGGACTCAGTGGCATGGTACCCTGACGAGGTTCCTCCCCTTCCAAACCCTGCCCTCCCTAGGCCCCGCCCCCTAAATCTCCAGGTATTTCTCCACTTAGAGCTGGCAACCCTAGGTCATAGGGCTGTAGTGTAATGAGATGGTTCAGAAAGTTGCATCGGCAGGGCTATTTTGGGGCAGGAACGCACCGGAACGGAGTTCCGGCTGGCTCCCAAGTTGGCCACGCCCAGCAGGAACTCATTAGCATAATAGGCCACACCCAACAGCAGAAACTCATTAGGACTGGCTACATTAGGGGTGTGTGGCCTAACATGCAAAGGAGTTCCTGCTGCAAAAAAAGGCCCTGGGTTTTGACAACAAACAAGGTAAACAGAATAAGAAGGGAAAGGTGGGTGTGGCTGGATGACCACACTTCTGGTAACATGGGGGTGCGGCCTAATATGCTAATGAGCCGTGCTGTCAGGGGTGTGGCCCAATATGCTAATGAGCTCCTGCTGTTGGGTGTGGCCTATTATGCTAATGAGTTCCTGCTGGGCTTTTTCTACAAAAAGAGCCCTGTATGTAATCCGCTTTTGAGTCTCTGTGACAAAGAACAAAGAACCAACAAATATATGCACAACAATCCTGTGAGGTAGATCTCTTTGACTCCCCTAATCGGCTCTGGCTAAATGTCTCCTTTGGCGTGGCAGGCACCCCCTGTTCCCGTTGCTGGCCCTCGTGTTTGAGAAATGTGAATTGGCCACCTGCTCTCCCAGGGACACCTCCGGCTCCTATCCGGGAGGCGACGTCTGCTCATCGGATTCCTTCAATGAAGACATTGCTGTTTTTGCCAAACAGGTAGGAATTCCGAAGGGACTGGGTGAACTGCGGGCTGGGGGGGGGGGTTGAGGGGATTGTTGGCTGACTGGCGTGACCGGGGGGGGGGGACACACGTAGTCTTCGAGGCTAAGCTTGGAAATAAATCCACTGTGTTTGTCATCCATTGGGAAGCATACTCCCTGCCCATGCAGGCATAGGTCTTATGTAGCCTTCAAAACAAAACAAGTGAAGTGGGGACTTGCGAGGAACATGCGGTAGCAGTTATCCCCAGGGATATTTTTGGGCAGGAACGCACAGGAACGGAGTTCCGGCTGGCTCCTGAGTTGGCCACGCCCAGCAGGAACTCATTAGCATAATAGGCCACACCCAATAGCAGAAACTCATTAGGATTGGCTACATTAGGGGTGTGTGGCCTAACATGCAAAGGAGTCCCTGCTACAAAAAAAGCCCTGGGTTTTGACAACAAACAAGGTAAACAGAATAAGAAGCAAAAGGTGGGTGTGGCTGGATGGCCACACTTCTGGTAACATGGGGGTGTGGCCTAATGTGCTAAGGAGTGGTGCTGTCAGGGTGTGGTCTAATATGATAATGAGTTTTGCTGTTGGGTGTGGCCTATTATGCTAATGAGTTCCTGCTGGGCTTTTCCTACAAAAAGAGCCCTGGATCCCATTCCCTCACCTTTGCTGCCTCCTCTCTCCCCCAATTTGTCTCATTCTCTCACTCTTTCTCCTTGGATTTGATTGGATTTTTTTTTTAGTTGCCGCTCACCCAAAGGCTCTTTCGGCGACTTATGATAGTAAAACCAAACAAATAAGATAAAACCAACGCTAAAACAGATGACGGATAGAAAACATTAACGTTAAAATGTTAAACTGTTAAAATACGTGGCTAGCACCGTAGGACTAACAGAACCCCCCAAAAAACTTGTGGATTACCCTCCAAAGGCAGACCTAAACAATTCAGCTTTGCACGCCCTGCGGAAACTAAGCAGGTCCGGCAGGGCACAGATGTCATCTGAGGTTGCATTACACAGGGGAGGGGCCACGATTGATGAGGCCCTTCCCCTGGTGGCAGTTAACCAAGCCGTCCTGACGCCAAGCACCTGCAAGAGGCCCCCAGATGATAACCAAAGGAAGCGCGGGGGGTTGCAATGTACCCATGCCTCCAGTTGTCCGCCTTTCTGACAGCGTTCCACATGTCCGCGCTGTGCACTTGATCACATGGACACCCAGTAGCATGGCCACACGTTCAGATGAAGTACAACAGAATCTCAAATTATGGACTGTCCTTGCTGGGTTTTGCTGGTAAGAGGCACATGGTAAGAGGCACATGGGATTCTGTGCACCTGACCAAACGCGTGTCAAGTGTCACTTGTAGTTGAGCTCTGAGACATTCTAGCTATCCAGATGCAAAGGTTACTAAGACCTTTGTCCAGATGTGCTCTGTCTGGCACTTCCAGGATTACACTGAATGCAGTTGTGTGCCGCGGGCAAAGCCAGGCCTAGATAGCGCACACCACTGAGATGCGCGGAGAAAGCACGCACCCTGCTTCATGGTCATGTCACCCCAATGGGGCTTTTCGGTCCCAGAAATGTTGGCAGCAGCACAGTGTATCTGATTTCTGGATCACCAAAGGATTACCGTTTCAGAGGGTAAGATGAGCTGGTTTGCAGTAGAAGGTCCAGAGCCAGTTTGGTGTAGCGGTTCGGAGCGCGGACTCGAATCTGGGAGGACTGGGTTTGATCCCCCACTCCTCCACATGCAGCTGCCGGTGTCACCTTGGGTCAGTCACAAGTTCTCTCAGTGGCTTACATAATTCCCCTCCCCTCCATTTGATCCTCACAGCAACCCTGTGAGGTAGGCCAGGCTGAGAGAGTGTGACTGGCCCCAGGTCACCCAGCGAGCTTCCGTGGAACGAGTGGGGATTCAGACCTCGGCCCTTGCAAATACTGGTCTGACATTCTTAACCACTACACCACACTGGATCTCGGCTCTAAAATATAATGAACTTCTTGTTTGGTGTGGTGATTAGGAGCGCAGACTCTAATCTGGGAGAACCGGGTTTGAGTCCCCACTCCTCCACATGCAGCTGCTGGTGTGACCTTGGGTCTATCCCAAGTTCTCTCAGAGCTGTTCTCTCAGGAGCCGTCCTCGAAAGAGGTCTCTCAGCCCCACCTACCTCACGGGGCGTCTGTGGTGGGGAGGGGAAGGGAAAGGAGATTGTAAGCCCCTCTGAGACTCCTTTGGGTAGTGAAGGGTGAGGTACAAATCCAACCTCCTCCTCCTCCTCTTCTCCTTCTTCTTCCGAGAGCCAAAGCTTCCTCTGTCAGGTGGATCTGGATAACAGTGCGTTATCATATACATCAGAGTTAGAACAGCCAGATTCGAACCCAGGAGTACCTTGGAGACTAATCTTTTGGCAGTCAAAGCTCCCTTTGTCTGTATAGCATCTTAAGTCACCGCAGAGAATAAATGTTCGCCGGGGCGGGGGGGGGGGGGGGTGTGGGCTGAAGGGACCCTGGGCATTGTATTTCTGCGGGCGGGCTGTGGAGGTCCCAGAGACAGAGAGTTCTTCGGATTGTCATACAACTTCAATTTCTATGATCCTTTGATGGAAACAGACCCAAATTGGTTGAAAGCACGGTGTTTTCGTAGCGGAGCGTGCAGCTGCCAGCTTTTCAACTGGCCCGGGACGCTGTGTTTTTTCACGGCAGACATTCTCAGGCCGTCTGCCGAGCTCTGGTTCACCAAACTTTATTTCTTTAATCTTCTTCTATTGATTTGAAATATTTCTTAGCCCCCCCCCCCCCCTTACGGAGCTCAATGAGAAGAGGCTTAAAAGTCTAGGGCAGTTTGGTGTGGTGGTTGAGAGCGGCGGACTCTAATCTGGGAGAACCGAGTTGGATTCCCCACTCCTCCACATGCAGCTGCTGGATGACCTTGGGTCAGTCGTGAGTTCTCTCAGAGCTGTTCTCTCAGGAGCAGTTCTTGAAAGAGCTCTCTCAGCCCCACCCACCTCACAGGGTGTCTGTTGTGGGGAGGGGAAGGGAAAGGAGTTTGTAAGCTGCTCTGAGTCTCCTTTGGGTAGTGAAGGGCGGGGTAAAAATCCAATCTCCTCCTCTTCTTCTTTTCAGTTTAGAAAAGAGACGATGAAGCGGGGACACGAGAGAGGTTTATGACATTACTAGGAAAAAGGCCTGTTGTGGAAATAAATACAACGAGATCTAGAAAGAGGCTCTGGGCGGGTGCCCCGGCCTTGGACACTCAGTGTCAATTTGCTGTGGCAACCTCAGCAGGGTATAATGACACTGAGTCCATTATTTTCTCCAGAGGAACTGATCTCTGCTACCCTAAGAACAGTTGTAATTTTGAGTAATCTCCAGCCCTCACCTGGAGATTGGCAACGGTGGTTCCTGAAACCCCACCCTCTCCAGGCTCCATCCCTCAAGTCTCCAGGAATTTCCCACCTGGAGTTGGCAGCCCTATCTCCTTCCCAGTCAATCATCAACCTACCTTTATTTTCCCCTCACTCTTCAGCTTTCCACCCCCCACACACCTGCAGCCTCTCCCGTGCTCTGAAGCCCTGACTGCTACGTCACATTGGCTGTCATACGGGGGCCACCTCAGCAGCATATAAGGATACAGAGCCCACCATTTTCTCCAGGGGAACTGATCTCTGCCGTCTGGAAAGCAGTTGTAATTCTGTGTGATCTCCAGCCCTCACCTGGAGATTGGACACATTTTACCTCAGAACAGCAAACTGTTTAGAATGTTAGAGGCAAAAGCCAATCAAGTCGCATATGCAAACGACCTCTGTGTTCCGAGGCAGAGGCCAATGAGGCTGCATATGCAAATAACCTCTGTGTTCTGACTGGCTATGGGGGGGAAGAGGAAAAGCAAAATGTTTAGAATGTTGGAGGAAGGACTCAGGCAAAGCAGTCAGTGGATAGGGAGACCCTCTGAATGATAGATCAGAGAGCGAACTGATTTTGGAGCGTGTGGAATGTTCTAGAGAAGTGCTACCACCATTCGGCTTTTATTTATAAGGGAGATGCCTGGGGTGGCGAGAGTTGACAAACAGAACTTTTTCTCCCTCTCCCAAAATATTAGAATTCAGGGGCATCCAATGAAGCTGATGGGCAGTCGGTTCAGGGCGGACAAAAGGAAATACTACTTTACAAAGAGTGATTAAAATGTGGAATTTGCAGCCGGAGGATGTAGTGATGGTCACAGGAATAAATAGCTTTAAAGGGGGGATTGGATAGATTCATGGAGGGTAAATCCATCAACGGCTACTAGCTATGGTGGCTGAGGCGAAGCTTCACATTCAGAGGCACTAAACCTCTGGATCGGAGAGCCAGGAGGCAACATAAGGCGAAGGCCTCGGCCTCTCTGCCCCATTGTTGGCCCTCCAGAGGAACTAGCTGACTGCTGTGTAAGACAGGATGCTGGACTAGATGGACCACTGGTCTGATCCAGCAGGGCTCTTAGAATTATGCCGCAATGAATTCATTCATCTTTAAGGTACCCCTGGACTCCATTACGTTTTTCTGGGACTGCCTCTCTTTCTGCCGATGTTTGCTGATGGACAGAGATTTTGAGGACGCCCTAAAGAAACATTCTTACACTGGAGATATGCTAGTTTCCCATCTATTTCCCTCCCATCTGACTTCCATGTGGACCTGTCTGTGTTTGAGCCGGCAGTACCATAGAAGGAAACCCGATCCGCTGTGAAATTCTGCTTCCTGTTAAAGAATCTTGTGTTTTAAAGGGTCGTGGTTTTTTTTTTTTGGAGGAGTGAAATGCAAGGTACACTTTTATTCACAAAGAGATAGAAAAGGTTAGGCCATGTTTGCTATCTCACTTGGCCCTTGAGGACCCTGCAGGACAAGTCACTGCAAAGATAATCAGTTGCCAAAGAGTCTTGAACAATTGTTTAATTTGGAGTGGGAAAAGAACGGAGGGGTGATAGTTTGCCTTTCATCCATTAAATATTGAGGGGACATATTTAATTAATCTGCACTCCACCTATCACCCCAATGGGCCTCCCCTCTATTTTATTCCCACAATAACCCAGTGAGGTAGGCCAGGCTGAGAGAGTGTGACTGGCCCCAGGTCACCCAGCGAGATTCTGTGGCATGAGTGGGGATTCAAACCTTGGGCCTTCCAAAGACCGATCTGACATTCTTAACCACTACACCGCACTGGATATCGCCCTTAGAATTTAATGGCTTTCTTGTTTGGTGTAGTGGTTAGGAGCACGGACTCTAATCTGGGTGAATTGGGTTTGAGTCCCCCCCGAAGGAATCTCAGAGCGGCTTACAATCGCCTTTCCCTTCCCCTCCCCACAACAGACACCCTGTGAGGCAGGCGGGGCTGAGAGAGCTCTTTCGAGGACTGCCCTTGAGAGAACAGCTCTGAGAGAACTTGTGACTGACCCAAGGTCACACCAACAGCTGCATGTGGAGAAGTGGGGAATCAAACCCGGTTCTCCCAGATTAGAGTCCGCGCTCCTAACCACTACACCAAACAGCAGGTGTGTGTGTGTGTGTGGGGGACACCCGTCCCTCTTAGCTATAAATTATATCACATTTCTATCCCTTCTTTCTCCCAAGAGATTCAGGGTTGCATCCGTGGTTCTTTTTCTTATAGTTTTTCCACATAACAGCCCTGTGAGGTAGGCGAGACTGAAAGATGGTCACTGGCCCAAGATCGCCCAATGTGCTTCATGGCAGGGTGGGAGATTTAAAACCAGGTCTCTCAGCTCCTAAACAGAGGATCTAACCATTAGACCACACTGTCTTTTTCACTGGGGTGGAGAGGCATTTTTGCAAATGCTAGCGTACAAACTCTTGCGATTCGACCCCGGATTCGGCATGGGAAACTGGAAGGTTCCTTTTATGCGAACATGAAGCAGTTGTGTGTTCTTCTCTGTCTTCTTTTGCTGTCAAGTCACAGCCGGTTTATGGTGACCCTGTAGGGTTTTCGAGGAAAGAGATGTTCAGAGGTGGTTTGCCTTTGCCTGCCTCTGCGTAGCAACCCTGGACTTCCTTAGTGGGTCTCCCATCCACGTACTAATCCGGGCCGACCCTGCTTAGCTTCCGAGACCCCAATTGTCTGGTCTATCCAGGTCAGGCCGTGTGTGTCCCAAGTACCAAGATTTCTGGGCCTTAGACTAGAGTTATCAATGGATCAGGAAAAAATTATTTGTCCAGATTTTTGTTGGGGGGGGGTTTGTTTTTGGACTGTTTGCCTGAAAATCTCGAAAAAGTTTTCTGCCGTTTTTCTGTCCCCAAATAGTGATAGAGAAAAGCAAGACGGTCACAGTCCACAGTGCAGTAAAGCAAAACGCGAAAAAGGAAACAGTGCAAAAAGTCCGTTTGTTTTTCCAGATAGACAATTAAAGAAGTCTTCACAAGGTAATGATGATGAAACTCTCCGGATTAACAATTTCCGTTTCGTAGACCCTTCATCAGAGATCAACAGCAGAAAGATGTCATTCCTTATTTTTCAAAGCGCAATCCTTCCATTCTCAAAATATACAGTTTCTAATCCATGCCATGGAATAAATTCTTATACACGTTTTCACAAAGCAGGGAGGTTGTTGCGATTAGCTTGCCTGCTTTGTGAAAAACGTGTATTAGAATTTATTCCATGGTATGGATCAGAAACTGTATATTTTGAGAATGGAAGGATTGCTCTTAGAAAAATAAGGAATGACATCTTTGTGTTGTTGATCTTTGATGAAGGCGCTGCGAAACGGAAATTGTTAATCCGGAGAGTTTCGTCATCATTACCTTGTGAAGACTTCTTTGATTGTCCGTCTGGAAAAAACAAACGGACTTTCGGCGTTACATGGAAATATAGACTTTTGTGATATGAACTGCAGCCATTTTTGCCCAGTTTCCTTTCTGTGTTTTGCTTTACTGTTTTTCTGTTCCCTCCTGTTTTAAAGCTGTACACATTGGGTGAACGCAGGTCTCTTCCGCACGGGAGGTGCCTGGCGATTTGGGGGTGGACCCTAGGGAGGGTGGGGTTTTGGAGGGGGCGGAGCCTAGGTAGGGCAAGGTTTGCGAGGGGAAGGGACGGCAGCAGGCTATACTGCCATAGACCCCACCCTCCAAAGCAGCCATTTCCTCCAGGGGAACTGATCTCTGTCTTCTGGATATCATTTGTAATTATGGCAGAACTTTGGGCCTAACCCGGAAGTTGGCGGTCCTAGCCGTACCCCCCAGAGCCGCTCCGGTCCACCAGCTCCACTCCTCCGCTCACGCGTGGCGCCGTCTCTCGGCCCCTCCCCAATCCCCAAGTTTTGGACTTTTCAGGACAGAGAGGCCTATTCTCGATTCTGGAAGGGGAGTGAGTGAGGTTGAAACACCCCCGGCTCTGTTTAGAGCTCCTAAACTGTTTACCGTCGGGGATTCTTGCAGGAGACATATGGAAGAGAACTGACCTTGTGTTCGAAAAGGCAAGGGAAATGTAGAGGAATTTAAAAGGGGGAGGCGGAAGGGGGGGCGAGAGAGAGGGAGAGACCGGGGAGGTTGCAAACTTTCTAAAGGGAAATATACAAACTCCTGCCAGCTGGGACAAATCTCAGGGGAAGAAAATTGCATTTTATTTTATTTTTTTTTGATTTTGCCATTTCTTTACAGTTTCTGGGAAACGAGAGAAACAGATTTTTTTTTCCAGCGATGCGCATCTTATGCGTCTCTCTCCATCTTCTGTCTTGCTCGGGTCCCCTTCCCTCCCCCTCCCACCCGGATTGTCTATTTTTAGGTTAGGACGGAAAAGCCGCTGTTTTCTTCCAACCCGGAGCTGGATAATTTGGTAAGGAGACGTCTTCTTTCTCTTGGTGTTTTCAAGAACTCCAGTCAAGGTCACAACCATTTCCCTGTTCTCCACTTTTCTGTTCCGCGATAACATCATGTCGGCAACTGAGTGGCAGCCGACAGGCGGTAGAGAAGGCTTATGAGAGGTTGGGGCCTGCCAATCACGAGCCGGCGCTGCCGTTATCGCCCACTGATTGGCCCAGCTCGGATGCCCTCCGGCAGCCGGGATGGCGAGAGGCGGTTGCTTAGCAACTGAACAACAGCGGCTGTGATTGGGGGAAATCCCTTGTTCGGAATCTCACTTGCGCTACGGGCGCGAGAGCCTTACACAAGTCCTTACCAGACACCCCATCTGCAACATCTGGATCGTGTTTACTTCTAAGTGAACATGTGGAGCACCCACACGCCTGTTCCGTGATTTGGGGGCGGGCTCAGTTAAAACAGGTTAACCCGAGGGATGTTTTCCAGATGTTTAAAAGTAATCCGCCTTCCAATTGGGACCTGTTCCAAAACTGCAAGTTTCTAGTCCATAAGTAGCTTCAGAGGTAATGCCAAGCCCGGATCTGATGCCGTATGGACCAGCCCTTCGATTGTGGGCGTCCCATTCTTTCTTCTGTTCGGAGTCAGTTTCCCCACAATATCCAGGTCGGCGGCAGTGTTCCCTCTAAGCTGAGTTAGTGTGAGCTAGCTCACAGTTTTTTAGCCTCTGGCTCACACATTTTTGTCTTAGCTCAGGAAGGACGGCTCCAGAGCAAACTATTTTATGCAGTAGCCAAATCGCTCGCTCACAACTTTAATGCCAGTGGCTCACAAAGTAGAATTTTTGCTCACAAGACTCCACAGCTTAGAGGGAGCATCGGTCGGCGGTTTGTGTTTCCCTTCTGAATCGGGAACGCAGTGTTCTCTCTAAGCTGAGTGAGTGTGAGCTAGCTCACAGTTCTTTAGTCCTCCGGCTCACACATTTTTGTCTCCGCTCAGGAAGGAGGGTTCCAGAGCAAACTAATTGATGCAGCAGCCAAATGGCTCGCTCACCATTTGAATGCCGGTCGCTCACTGAGTAGAATGTTTGCTCACAAGACTCCACAGCTTAGGGGGAGCGTTGATTTGAGGCCGGATGCAGACCTTCAGTTGACGAAGAAACACCAAGCGCAGCCACAATGCCACTGGAAATGACGGATGCTGCCAGAGTACGTGCAGCCATTTTGGGGAATGCCGGGAAAAGTTGGGAATGGGGTTTCCCTGTTCCTGAACTTCCTCCCCGCCTTCTGATGATGGATTTCCCATTGCATTTTTCTCGGCTTGCTGTGAAATAGCTTCAACCTCGCTTCGAGCCAGGGGCGTTTTTGTGGGTACGATGCGTTCTACGCACCATTAAAGAGCCCCCACTGCAAGGATCTTGATATCGGTACATTTCTGTGAGAGTACAGGGATATTTGACATGTATTTTTGCTAGTGAGAGGCAGGGGGGTGCAAGGCCGGATTGAAACACGGCACTGGCAAGGCCTTATTGCAGGAATCCCCAACTTGGCGCCCGCGGGCACCCGCCAATGCCTTTCCTGGCGCCCAACAAGTATTTTAAGGGAGTTGGGCAGGACCAGGTGGTGTCAGAATTCCAAAGGTGTCTATAGGCTCACAAAGTCGAAGAGGAGACCCCTGCCTTACCACACTGCGGCGGGTGGATTTGCCGCTTCCCACGCCACGTTTCAGTCAGTCCGAAGACCTTTCATTTGGATTCCTAAAAACATGCTTTTCCAGGGTGTCTCCACAGATTGAGAGGGGTGTGAGAAACATCAGGGGGTTCGGCAGCGCACTATACAGCACGGCTGCTGCACATGCGGGCCTCTGCATTTTTAAAACACCCACATACCTGTGTCTGATGAAGCTACCGGGTTCCCAGATGCACGTACTGAGGGGTTTAAAGATGCGTTATGCAGAAGTCAACTACCTTGTCTGTTTTATAGCCCGAGCTGCAGCATGCTTACTCGGAAGTAAACCTTCCTATTAGCAATGGGGCTTACTTCCAAGTAAACATGCAGGGAATGTGTTCTGTTTCAATCTGTTCATTATGCTTCAGAAACAAGCTGATCTTTCTTTCTTTCTTTCTTTCTTTCTCTTTCTTTCTTTCTTTCTTTCTTTCTTTCTTTCTTTCTTTCTTTCTTTCTTTCTTTCTTTCTTTCTCTCCCCCTCTTTCTCTCTCTCTCTTTCTCTTTCTTTCTTTCTTTCTTTCTTTCTTTCTTTCTTTCTTTCTTTCTTTCTTTCTTTCTCTCCCCCTCTTTCTCTCTCTCTCTCTCTCTCTCTCTTTCTTTCTTTCTTTCTTTCTTTCTTTCTTTCTTTCTTTCTTTCTTTCTTTCTTTCTCTTTACAGATGATCCAAGCTATCCAAGTTCTGAGGTTCCACCTTCTGGAATTAGAAAAAGTAAGTTACCTCTTGCGAAAGCTATAAGATGCACTTTTCTTCTCAGGATGGGAGCAGAGATTTGGCACGCCGGCAGGAGATGATTTCTGCTTTATCCGGAGCAGCCTGAATGGGGTCCCTCTTAATTATTAATTCATTAATTAATATAATTTGTGCCCGGCCTTTCTCAAAGTGACTTACATCCAGGCCCGTAGCCAGGGGTTTGTGGCTCCTGGGGCAAATATTTTCCTGGTGGGGCTGAAGTTCTCAGTGCAGAAGGAAAAGCCATTTAGCCAATAGGAAGCTGTGACCAGGATAGATCTCTGAACTGCAAGCTGTCAACCACTTAAGATGACAGTTCTCAACTGCTGCAAGTTAATCACTTCCGCCAGCCTAAGCAACAATTCTGCTAACAAGCCGGCAGGTGGTGGGGATAACTTTTATAGTCAAGAAAGCTAGCACTTAGGCAGGAAAACTCTCTGAAAGAAGACCAGTTTCTTGACACAGTTAGAAGGGACCCCAAAGGTCACCTACTCCAACCCCCTTGCTCAGCACGGGAATTAATCAACGACAGCCCACCACTCTGCTTACAGAAGTGCACACCATTTAAAAATTCATAGGGAGCTGTGCCTTTAAGAAAGGGGTCAGAGCCCCCCCAAAGCCCCACTGTAGTTACGGGCCTGCTTACATCATTCTCTCCTTCATTTTTACTATGAGGTAGGTAAGTTAGGACGGGAGCACGTGACTTGCCCAAGGTCATCTGGTGAGCTTCTCTGGCACAAGTGGAGATTCGAACCCGGGTCTCCCAGGTACTAATCTGACATTCTTAGCCCCCACACCACACTGGCCACAACTGTTCGTGGCCACGACCGTTAAGACTGAACTGGGTTGTATGAATCCCATGTTAATAAAATTTTTAATCCTGCCATCCAAATTCTATGCAGAGGGAAACGGGTTTGGCTTGCGTGATACACACATTTGCCGCATTTGCATGTTCTCTCTTGGCTTTACCCAGGGCTCTTTGTGTAGAAAAAGCCCAGCAGGAACTCATTAGCATAATAGGCCACACCCAACAGCATAAACTCATTAGCATATTAGGCCACACCCCTGACAGCACAGCTCATTAGCACATTAGGCCGCACCCCCATGTTACCAGAAGTGTGCTCATCCAGCCACACCCAACTTTTGGTTCTTATTCTGTTTACTTTGTTGTCAAAACTCAGGGCTTTTTTGTAGCAGGAACTCCTTTGCATGTTAGGCCACACACCCCTAATGTAGCCAATCCTAATGAGTTTCTGCTGTTGGGTGTGGCCTATTATGCTAATGAGTTCCTGCTGGGCGTGGCCAACGTGGGAGCCAGCCGGAACTCCGTCCATGTGCGTTCCTGCCCAAAAATAGCCCTGGCTTTACGTAATTGATTTCCTCTTTTAAAATACCTTTATGAATTATTTTGGCTCTTGTGGATTGGAGGCGCCAAAACCAGCCGTCAAACGTCTCCCCCGAAGAGCATTACGCTCACAAGATCAAAATCTACTGGTGATCCCGGGCCAAAAGGAAGATCGGCTGTCTTTGACCAGCGCCAGGGCCTTTTCGGCCTCAGCTTCTCCCTGGTGGAACTATCTACGTGGAGACATCCGCGTCCTGTGGGACCTTGTACAGTTCCTCAGGGCGTGCAGAACAGAGATGTTCCACCGGGCCTATGGTTGAGGAGAGCCATGGGTTCCCGTCTCATCCAGCCCATGACCCCCGCCCCTCATGGGGAATGCCATCTTTTATAGTCAAGAAAGCTCGCACTTAGGCAGAAAAACTCTCTGAAAGGAGACCAGTTTCTTGACACAGTTAGAAGGGACCCTAGAGGTCACCTACTCCAACCCCCTTGCTCAGCACGGGAATTAGTCAACGACAGCCCCCCATGGGGAATGCCATCTGAGACAGCAGGTTGCTTCCGCTGGGTTTATTTCAATCACGACTGATTGTCTGGTTTTAAATTAATTAATTTATATACTACAATGTATGCACTGGGGCTGCGGTGGCTCAAGTGGTTAAGACGCTGAGCTGCAGACCGGAAGGTCAGTAGTTCAGCAGTTCGAGACCCGAGTGCCGCATGACGGAGTGAGCTCCGGTCTCTGGCCCCAGCTCCTGCCAACCTAACAGTTCGAAAGCAAGAAATTGCAAGTAGATAAATAGGTATTGCTTCGGTGGGAAGGTAACAGCGTTCCGTGCACCTCGGTGTCTAGTCGTGCCGGCCGCATGACCACGGAAACATCTTCGGACAGCGCTGGCTCTTCGGCTTGGAAACGGAGATGAGCACCGCATCCCTAGAGTCAGATTCGACTGGCTTTCGAGCAAGGGAGACCTTATGTACTACAATTAATTGAACTGAATTGTATTTTAAATATGTTGTGTACTGACCTGAGCCTTCCAAGGGGAGGGCGATTTAGACATTTAATAAATAAATAGATGAATTTTTGAGCTCCCGTCCGGCTTCTGAAATTCCAGCAGGCATTGCCCATACCCTCCAGAGCATGAGGACTGGAAACATGGACTTGAAATAAATGAAAACTGAGGTTCTGAGAAAGAGGATTCATGCACCTTACCTAGGGTTGCCAGCTCCGGGTTGGGAAATATGTGGAGATTTTAGGGATGGAGCCCTGAGGGGGGTGGGGTTTGGGGAGGGGAGGGAAGAAGAAAAAGAAGAAGAGTTGGATTTATACCCTCCCCTTAACTTGGAGACTCAGGGCGGTTTACAATCTCCTTCCCTTTCTCTCCCCACAACAGACATCCCGTGAGGTAAGTTGTGCTGAGAGAGCTCTGAGAGAACTGCTTGTGAGAGAACAGCTCTGAGAGAACTGTGTCTGGCCCAAGGTCACCCAGATGGCATGTGGAAGAGTGGGGAATCAAACCTGGTTCTTCAGATTACAGTGAACTGCTCTTAACCACTACACCACACTGGGACTTCAGTGAGGTATAACGCCGCAGAGTCCACCTTCCAAAGTGGCCGTTTTCTCCAGGAGAACTGATCTCTGTTGCCTGGAGATGAGTTGTAATCAGTGTTCCCTCTAAGGTGAGTTAGTGTGAGCTAGCTCACAGTTTTTTAGCCTCCAGCTCACGCATTTTTGTCTTAACTCAGGAAGGATGGCTCCAGAGCCAACTAAGTTATGTGGCAGCCAAGTTGCTCGCTCACAACTTTAGTGCCAGTAGCTCACAAAGTAGAATTTTTGCTCACAAGACCCCACAGTTTAGAGGGAACATTGGTTGTAATCCCAGGAAATCTCCAGCTGCCGCCTGGAAGTTGAACTCCAACATCAACGTCCGTGACACAAATAACGAGGAGTCGATAAAGATACGTTTCAAAGCCATTTACTGTAGTAATTCTGTAGAAAATTCCCTTATCGCTCACACGCTAACGAATGCTGCGCAACGTAAACAATCCGTTTCACAATATTTGCTTCATCTGCGCATACGGTAATCCCAATTCTTATCAATCACTGCTCATCAACTCTTGAAGGAAAAATCCCCATATCGACTCTCTAATAACAGAAGCCGAGGTAAATGATTCTGCAACATATCTTTATTGACGCTTCGTTGTTTTTGCCACGGACGTTGTTGCTGGATTTCCACTCCCTCCCGTGGTCTCTCATTTTTGGCTGCCTTACCTGGACGTTGGCAACCCGAGCTTACGGCCTATCATTTTTGTCTTCTGTGAAGCGGTAGTGTTCGCACGGCACTGTGTGAAGCCAGCGGGGGTGTGTGTGCATGCCCTCATTGTTTTAAATGGCATGCCGGAGCCCCCTCCAGAGGGGAAACGAAAAATCCCAAACTGTCGAGTTCGTTTTCTCCTTTTTTTAAAAAAAAAAAAGCTATCCTCAAGCAACATGAAAGTTTGCAAATAATTTCCCCTTTTCTCACTCAGTGCGGCGACAGCTGGCTCCAATTTTGAACAATCTCATCTGATGGGGGGGGGGGGGGGGGAGAGAGAGAGGCTTTACAAATAGATTCCAAGCCTCGTTGGCTGTTCTGTTCTGTATTCTCTACCGGGCTCTGGATCAACGTGTGCGGGTATCCTGGCACTAGAATGCTAAGAGTGCTCCCCCCACCCCGGGGACAATCATACCTTCCCCCCCCGTCCAGCCAACACCTGTCTCAGAACCCCGAGCAGGAGGCCAAGAACAGGGTGAAAAGCCAAATTTGTATTTATCATCCCCGTCATTGGTTCGGCGGCCCCGTCCATCTGCGTATCTCCCAGCAGACGGGATTTTAAAAAAATCTCCCAAACCTTGTTCAGAGTCATTGGTTTAGCGAAACTTCGGTGCCGCTGCCGCCGGAACCTGCCCGAGGCAGCTGAGAAAATGAAAACGATTTTAAAAAACAAAAAACAGCAAAAGAGATTAATTAAGATCCGATGATATACTGATAGGGTTGCCAACTCCAGGTTGGGGAATTCTTGGGAGATTTTGGAGGAGGAGGAGAAGAGGAGGAGATGAGATTTATACCCCACTCTTCACTACCCGAAGGAGCCTCAGAGGGGTTTACAGTCTCCTTTCCCCTCCCCTCCCCACGACAGGCACCCTGCGAGGCAGGTGGGGCCGAGAGAGCTCTTTCGAGGACTGCTCCTGAGAGAACAGCTCCGAGAGAACTTGTGACTGACCCAAGGTCACACCGGCAGCTGCATGTGGAGGAGTGGGGAATCAAACCCAATTCCCCCAGATTAGAGTCGTGCGGAGGGACCTCACCTGGACACACTGTCATTGGGTCCACCCTCCAAAGCAGCCATTTTCTCTGAGGGAATTGATCTCTGCTGTCTGGAGATCAGTGGTAATTCTGGGGGTGTCTCCAGGCACCACCTGGAGTTTGGCAACCCCACCCTCCAACACTCTCCAAATCCCCAGGAATTTTGGCCACCCTAGCTTGTTATAGAGCCGGTGAAGCTCAGAGACACCTAAAAGCCATTCGGTGATGTGAGATCTGGCCCTGGGGTGGGTGGGGTGAGGCCAGGGAAGTCAGGGATTGGCTACCACTCCTCCTGAGGGGGTAACTGATTTATTTATTATATATATTTATTATATTTGTATCCCGCCCAATGTTCCCTGTAGGCTGTGGAGTCTTGTGAGCAAAAATTCCACTTTGTGAGCTTCTGGCATTAAACTGGTGAGTGAGCAGTTTGGCTGCTGCATAAATTAGTTTGCTCTGGAGCCCTCCTTCCTGAGCGGAGACAAAAATGGGTGACCCGGAGGCTAAAAAAACTGTGAGCTAGCTCACACTAACTCAGCTTAGAGGGAACACTGATCCCGCCCTCTCCACTTTTGTCAGGCTCAAGACGGCTAACAACATAGATATAAATAAATGCATTAAAGCTCCAATATACATACTAAAACCAGCATTCCATTAAAATCACAATATAAACGATCAATACACTGCACCTAGCTGTCATGCCGATGGCGACAATACACTCATCAGCTGTAAGCTTCTTTTCCAGGGACGATTCCCAGACTAGCATCCACTGCCCTGGAGGGTTTTTTTGTCATCTTCTGTGCGTGGAACAGCGGTCACTGCGGGTGCGAGGGGGGGGAGGTATCTGTGAATTTCCTGCATTGTGCCGGGGGTTGGACTAGATGACCCTGGAGGTCCCTTCCAACTCTATGCCAGTTTGGTGTAGTGCTTAAGTGTGCGGAGTCTAATCTGGGAGAACCGGGTTTGATTCCCCACTCCTCCGCTTGCACCTGCTGATGTGACCTTGGGTCAGTCACAAGCTCTGGCACAGCTGTCCTTGAAAAAGAGCAGTTTGTGTCAGAGCTCTCTCAGCCCCACCCACCTCCCAGGGTGTCTGTTGTGGGGAGGGGAAGGGAAAGGAGTTTGTAAGCCGCTCTGAGACTCCAAGTGAAGGGCGGGGTATAAATCCAATCTCTTCTTCTTCTCTATGATTCTATGAGTTCTGCAAAACTTCTGTAGCTCTGGGTCCTTAAGCATGTTTTTCAAGCAAAAAAAATATCATTTTTTTGACGTAGAGGGAAAGCTTCTGCCTATATCGGGAGCATTTCAGGAAGCAGAATTTCTGTATCTGAAAGTAGACCAACTTACTAAGCGTCATGGAGTGGTCAACTTGTCTCTGGGATGTATTCTTTCGTTATGTAGTTGGGGGGAAGGGAGGTGTCTCATCATAACAACAAATCCCACATAGAAAGCTAGCTCTCAAGGAAAAGCTTCGCCTTCTCCCTGAGTTGCTAGCTTTCTATGTGGAAGAATTTTCTGAATGGAGCGGCGCTCACTCATATGAGCTTCCACTAGCACCCCGAAGACTTGGCGCAAACTCATCTTTAGCATATGGGTCCTGAAAGATGTTGGAGGATTCTGGGGTTCTGAAATTCCCCTGAGCTGCTGGTTTTCTCAGCCTTCATTGTGGGATTGCCAACCTCCAGGTGGGGCCTGGAGATCTCCCACTATTACAACTTTTCTCTAGACCACAGACATCTGTTCCCCTGGAGGAAACGGCTGCTTTGGAGGGGGCCGGACTCTATGGCATTATACCCTGCTGAGGTCTCTCCCTCCCTCCAAACCCTGTCCTTTGTAAAGTTCCCTCCCAAATCTCCAGGAATTTCCCAATTCAAAGTTGGCAACTCTGTCTGCAAGTCCTTCTGGCTGCCACTGCTTGGTCAGTGTGTAGGTGTGTCGGGAAAATCCTGCCTCCTCGCCACTAACGGAACAAGCTAGTTACCCGCTCAATAAAACCCTGTGTGCGAAACCCGGTAAATCCCTTGTTAATGTCGTAATTAACCCTTTGATTCACACAGTGGGCGCCTGCTTGGGGGGGGGGGACAGACCCTCTAAAGCCAAGTTTTAATCTTTGAGCATTGTGGATAAAGTGGGGAAGAGGGATTGAGCTTGGAGGAGGGAGAGAGGGAGGGCGCTGTGTTGATTTGGGGGGTAGAGTCGTGCAGAGATGAAAAGGTCCCGCGGGTGACCGGGAGGGCCTTGTTTAGCCACCAGGCGTGAAACAAGCAACTGGCTCAGATTTCCAACGTGATTTAGATCCTGTTGCATGGACTCAAAGCACATTTGGTCCCCTTTTGTTTTGGGGGTCTAAAATAATCTGAGGTGAGTGACAGGTGCCCCAAGAAAACATGCAAGATCTATGGCTAAGAGCCAGAGAATCCCACCTTCTCTCTTTGAAAGAGAAAAGAAAAAGGGGCTCTAGATCTCGTTGTTAAAGGGAGAGGCTTGAAAAGGTGATATGGAGAACCCTAAGAAATTAGGAACGGGGACTATTTCTTTACATGACAAGTGATCCAATTGGGGGATACGCTGGCAGAGGATGTAGTGATGGCCGCAGGCATAGACGGCTTTATAAGGGGATTGGACAGATTCATGGAGCAGAGGTCTATCATTGGCTACTAGCCATGGTGGCTAAAGGGAACCTCGGCATTGGCATTCGGGGCAGTCAACCTCTCTGAACACCAGTGACAGGAGGCAACATCAGGGGAAGGCCTTGGCTTATGCTTTGTCTGTTGGTCCTCCAGAGGAACTGATTGGCCACTTTGTGAGATAGGAGGCTGGACTAGATGGACCCTCAGTGGTCTGATCCAGCAGGGCTCTTCTGCTGGACCTCCAGAGGATCTGGTTGGCCTCTGTGTGAGACAGGATGCTGGATGAGATGGACCCTCCTTGGCCTGATCCAGCAGGGCTCTTCTGATGTCCTTATCAAGGGAAGGCCTCGGCCTCTGTGCCCTGTATGTTGTTCCTCCAGAGGAACTGGTTGGCCACTTTGTAAGACAGGACGCTAGGCTAGATGGACCACTGGTCTGATCCAGCAGGACTCTTCTGATGTTCTTATGGACTTTTGTTCTTAACCTCCACATTCCATTGGTTTTTATCTGATAATAATTGTAAGGTAACATGTCAAGTTGCTAAATTCTGTACATTAATTGTCAAATCACGGGACTTACACCATCAAAGCTCTTACACCAGTTTGGTGTAGTGGTTAAGTGTGTGGACTCTGATCTGTGAGAACTGGGTTTGATTCCCCACTCCTCCACTTGCACCTGCTGATGTGACCTTGGGTCAGTCACAAGCTCCTGTTCCTGAAAGAGCAGTTTGTGTCAGAGCTCTCTCAGCCCCACCCACCTCACAGGGTGTCTGTTGTGGGGAGGGGAAGGGAAAGGCGTTTGTAAGCCGCTCTGAGACTCCAAGTGAAGGGCGGGGTATAAATCCAATCTCTTCTCTTCGTCTTCTTCGTAAATTCGAAAACTTTTTATTACTGTATTTTATGTTTGACTAAACTGTATGCTGGTCTAAAGACTGTAATAAACAAAAACCTCCATATTCAGAGACACAGTCAACTTTTGAATCCCAATGCCAGGAGGTAGTATCAGGAGGAAGGCCTCGACCTCTCCGCCCTGTTGTTGGGCCTCCAGAGGAACTGTTTGGCTACTCTCTGAGACAGGACGCTGGGCTGGATGGACCACCAGGGCTCTTCTTAAGTTCTTATGAAGGCCTCTATGCCTTGTTGTTGGCTGTCCAGAGGAACTGGCTGGCTACTCTGTGAGACAGGATGCTGGACTAGATCGACCATGGGCCTGATCCAGCAGAGCTCTTCTGACGTCCTCATGAAGGTCTCAGAATATAAAAGGAGCCCTGCTGGATCAGACCAGTGGTCCATCTGGTCCAGCATCCTGTCTTCTACGTTACAATCCCAGCATGAAATGAAGTACCTGATAAGGAACCCGATGGGAAATTACCAAATGGGCCCGCAACCATCTAGCCGATGCACTCTTCTATTTAATGGGGTTTTTTGTTGTTGTTCCCCGGTGCTGTGACAGGTCCACGACCTCTGTGACAACTTCTGCCACCGTTACATCACTTGCCTCAAGGGGAAGATGCCCATTGACCTGGTGATAGACGACAGAGACGGGGGCTCCAAATCGGACCTCGAAGATTTCGGCGGATCTTGCGCGAGCCTCTCTGACCAGGTGAGCCGCCCAGCTCCGTGACCTCCCGGCCCCACGAATGATTTTGTGAAAGATATTCGTAGAAAAATATGCTTTAGCGGAGATTAAATTGGCAGAGCAATGACAAAGAGTTTGAGTCCATGTGTAGTATACTGAAAAGAGAAATACACCATTTTGGTGTAGTGGTTGAGTGCGCGGACTCTAATCTGGGAGAACCAGGTTTGATTCCCCACTCCTCCACTTGCACCTGGCTGGATGACCTTGGGCAAGCCATAGTTCTCTCAGAGCTGTTCTTGAAAAAGAGCCATTTCTGTCAGAGCTCTCTCAGCCCCGCCTACCTCCCAGGGTGTCTGTTGTGGGGAGGGGAAGGGAGAGGAGTTTGTAAGCCGCTCTGAGACTCCTTTGGGTAGTGAAGGGCGGGGTATAAACCCAATCTCTTCTTCCTCTTCTTCTTTACTTGAACAAACAGGGAAAAGGTCAAATGGGATTTGACGCAACAAACTCTAAACCCTACATGTTTTAGGGTTGCCAGCCTCCAGGTGGGGCCTGGGGATCTTCCGCTTTCACGAATGATCTCCAACTGGAGAAAATGGCTGCTTTGAAGGGTGGACTCTATGGCCTTGTACCATGCGGAGGCCTCCCCAAACCCTGCCCTCTCCTGGATCCACCCCCAAAGTCTCCAGGTATCTCCCAACCCAGACCTGGCAACCCTAATATGCTTACAGCTAGAAAACTACATTAGAAGAATGGCGTCTCTTTTCCATGCAAACAAAGACAGGGAAGAGACCCCAAGATGCAAAACAGCCAATACTTTGATTTTTCCAATCACGCTAAAGTTCGGGTCATTTAACTAAGAACATAACAGATGCCAATATTGGATCAGGCCAGTGGCCTAGCCAGTCCAACACTCTGTCACACAGTGGCCAAAAATACCAGGTGCCATCAGGAGG
>NW_015176551.1:100965-106867 GCF_001447785.1 Gekko japonicus | reverse complement strand
ATTCGAGTTGCCCTTTTCTGCACTTTTTCCAAAGCTATAATATCCTTTTTAAGGTGTGGTGACCAGAACTGCACACAGTATTCCAAATGAGGTCGCACCATTGATTTATAGAGGGGCATTAGGATATTGGCTGATCTGTTTTCAATACCCTTCCTAATAATCCCCAGCATAGCTTTGGCCTTTTTTTATTGCAGTCACACACTGTAAGACCTCCTACACGATTCGCGGGCTTTTCTCACTTGATAACAGATTGGTTAGAGTCAACACATGTGGCTTCCTGTTGACTAACAAAGTTGACTCTGGTTCAACTCGCTAAACTCAATGGTTTGAATGCCAGTTTTGACAAGCGTCGCAGAACTGGTTCCCGATCGTGTAATTGGTCAAATGCTGTGAATGTTTAAGATCTATGGCAGGGGCTGGCGGAGGCATCTGCCGACCTAACCTCGGAATGTTGTAAACCAAGGTTCTTTTGGTTGTTCAGTTCTCACGCTTGTGTTTGTATGCGCTTCCGAGGCTAAACACGTTGTCATATCAGCTCCCAAGGAAAGTCAGACGTGTTTCAGAAAATGCTTCAGCTGAGATCTGGAGTGGTGAGGGGTCGGTTTTGCCAAAGAGAGACCGTGCATGTTCAGGACACTTATCTGCAACAGCAGATATGCAGGTTTGGAAACGGGAAGGTCGTGGAAACGACTCGTGTACAGTTTCACGTGGAATTTTTCTCTCTTACATATTGCTTTTTTAAGGGCTCAGAGATGGAAGTCACAAAGTCACAAGTCACAAAATCCTGGCTACGGGCCTGTGTCTGCGGTTTGCCTTGGGCCTGGCGAGAGTCAGCCATTTTGTTCCCCGGGGAGTCGAAAGAGATCTGGCTGCTCTCAGTTTGGTGTTGTGGTGAAGTGCGTGGACTCTAATCTGGGAGAGCCGGGTTTGATTCCCCACTCCTCCACTTGCACCTGCTGGATGTCCTTGGGCAAACCACAGTTCTGTCAGAGCTGTTCTTGAAAAAGAGCAGCTTCTGTCAGAGCTCTCTCAGCCCCACCTACCTCGCAGGGTGTCTGTTGTGTGGAGGGGAAGGGAAAGGAGTTTGTAAGCCACGCTGAGACTCTTTCGGGGAGTGAAGGGCGGGGTATAAATCCAATCTCTTCTTCTTCTCAGGCACAGTCCTCGAGAGAGCTCTCTCAGCCCCACCTACCTCACAGGGTGTCTGATGTGGGGAGGGGAAGGGAAAGGAGTTTGTAAGCCGCTCTGAGACACCTTTGGGTAGTGAAGGGCAGGGTATGAATCCAATCTCCTCTTCTCTTCCTCCACATGCAGCTGCTGGTGTGACCTTGGGTCACTCACAAGTTCTGTCAGAGCTGTTCTCACAAGGGCAGTTCTCAAAAGAGCTCTCTCAGCCTCACCTGCCTCACAGGGTGCCTGTTTTGGGGAGGGGAAGGGAAAGGAGATTGTGAGCCGCTCTGAGACTCCTTTGGGGAGTGAAGGGCAGGGTATAAATCCAATCTCTTCTTCTTCTTCTCAGGCGCAGTCCTCGAGAGAGCTCTCTCAGCCCCACCTACCTCACAGGGTGTCTGTCGTGGGGAGGGGAGGGGAACGGAGTTTGTGAGCCGCTCTGAGACTCCTTTGGGTAGTGAAGGGCAGGGTATAAATCCAATCTCCTCCTCCTCCTCTTCTTCCCGCCTTTTTTTGCCTCTGGCCAAACAGGTTCCGCAGGCTTCGTCGGGATGTTTCCTTAAAACCCTGTTTGGTCCGGATGGCTGTGAGACCCGTGTACGACCCGTCGGAAATCAAATCCCTCCCCTCACAGATGACCGACTGTCTCCAGCTTCTGTTCGCAGGGAAGGGATGAAATAATAACACAACGCAACCTTTGCCATTCCTCGCCTCCCCCCCACCCCCATCAGCCTATCGAAACCAAACACGCTCCCCGCTACTTAAAAAGGGGAGAAAAAAAGCATCGTTCCGTCTTTGCGACATCCACAAGCCGAAATAAAAGAGTTGGGGGGGGGGGTTGGAAAATAATCGCCCCTGACAGATCGCTGGTAATGAAGGCGACGTGGTCGCTGCTTGCACCTCCCCCGGCTTCCACCCCCCAAGTTCCTTGCCTTTCCCATGCGCAGCTAATGCAAGCGGCGCATTCATTTGCCTATAGCTACAATCCTGCATTTTTCATCTGCCCTGGGGCTATCAGGCTGGGAGCTGAACAGAAAGGCCTTTTGGGGGGGAGAGGAGAGGAGAGGGGGGGTGCGGGGCGGGGCGGGGCAGCCAGTGCCACCAGCAGCGGGGACCTCGCAAGCCAAGGTCTCTTCATCCAGTGGGAACCAATGTGTCCTCTAAGCTGCGGAATCCCGTGAGCAAAAATGCAATTTTGTGAGCTACGGGCATTGAAGTGGTGAGTGAGCGACTAGGACGCTGCATCAATCCGTCTGCTCCGGAGCCATCCCTCCCTGAGCCAAGGCAAAATTGTGTGAGCCGGAGGCTAAAAAACTGTGAGCTGGCTCCCACCAACTCAGCTTAGAGGGAACACTGGTGGGAACCTGCGCATCCTTTCCGAGTCCTGAGCGTCACAGGTCTGGGCTCAGTACTAGCCTGAAGTATGCCTCCCCCCGCCTTCCGATCCAATCCCCTATGTATCCAACTCACTGTGAAATAAAAGTGGAGGGTTTTTTCAAAAAAAGAAAATGAATAGATTGTATTGCAATAATGAGTCTGAAGACCAGGTTGGGCAGTGTTCCCTCTAAGCTGAGTTAGTGTGAGCTAGCTCACAGCTTTTTTAGCCTCCGGCTCACACATTTTTGTCTTCGCTCAGGAAGGAGGGCTCCGGAGCAGACTTGATTTAGCCAAATCGCTCGCTCAAAACCTCAATGCCGGTAGTTCACAAAGAAGAATTTTTGAACATAAGAACATAAGAGAAGCCAATGTTGGATCTGGCCAATGGCCCATCCTGTCCAAAACTCTGTGTCATACAGTGGCCAGAAATACCAGGTGCCCTCAGGAGGTCCAGCAGTGGGGCCAGGACACTAGGAGCCCTCCCGCTGTTGACCCCCAAGCACCAAGACGACAGAGCATCCCTTGCCCCAGACCGAGAGTTCCTATCTGTAAGAAAGGTAAAGGTTTCCCTTGCTCGAAAGCCAGTTGAATCTGATTCTAGGGAGTGGTGCTCATCTCCGTTTCCAAGCCGAAGAGCCAGCGCTGTTGACATTTCCATGGTCATGTGGCCGGCATGACTAGACACCAAGGCACATGGAACACTGTTACCTTCCCACTGAAGTGGTACCTATTTATCTACTTGTAATTTCTTGCCTTTGAACTGCTAGGTTGGCAGGAGCTGGGACCAGAGACGGGAGCTCACTCCGTCATATGGCACTCGGGTCTCGAACTGCCGAACTACCGACCTTCCAGTCTGCAGTTCAGCGTCTTAACCACTTGAGCCACCACAGCCCTAAACTGATGGACCTCTGCTCCAGATGTTTATCCAGTTCCCTCTTGAAGCTGTCCATGCTTGTAGCCGCCGCCACCTCCTGTGGCCGTGAATTCCACGTGTTCATCACTCTTTGGGTGAAGAAGGACTTCCTTTGATCCGTTCTAACCCGACTGCTCCGCAATTTCATGGAGTGCCCACGAGTTCTTGTCTTGTGAGAAAGGGAGAAAAGTCCTTCTTTCTCGACCTGCTCTGTCCCGTGCACAATCTTATAAACTAACTGAAGTCTGGCAATCCGACATTCTACCTCTCTGACGTCCTTTCCCTCACCAGACCCTGCCTTCCTCTAGACCCACACCGAAATCTCCAGGAATTTCCTGTTTGAGAGTTGGGAACCTACTCTTGGTCCCTTCGGCGTGGCACCGGATCGGGCCCGTTCCTGCCTGTACCGGATCGGGCCGATCTATCCCAGCAAGGGTCAGCCTGAGACCTTGCACCTTCCCATGTATTTTTGCCCCTGGTGGTCGGTTATCAGGTAGACTGCTCCTGAAGGTGGAGGCTCCATGGCACCGCCGGGCGGCGGAATATACCCGTTATGAAGAACTCCCCCCCGCCCAGTCTGTCTACTCCAATGGTCACTGTGTGCCGGCAGACTCTCCCAAAGGAGAGACATACACATACGTAGCCCTCCGAACCCCCGATTTTTGATTTTTAAAAAATTCTTTGATGGCTTTCCCTGCCTCGTCTCTGCCCTTGACTGCGAGCGGCTCTAATGAAAGGAGCTTCCAGGGGCCTGCTCTTAATTAACCGTTAGTGTTGCTACCAGGGCTTCCTAGAGCTCCGGCAGTGACCCCCGACCCCCCCTCCCCTTCCCACTCATTGTGGGCTACAAGTGTTGATTTCTCTTTTGAAATGCAGGGCTCCTTAACCCTTTGAACCCCGGGGCTCCTTGCTTGTGGCGCTCCTGTGATCAGCTCTGTCAGGTTAATTAGGCAGGGCATGTGTGGGGCAGAGGTGGGGGGGGAGGGCTTTGTCTTACTCCACCCGGCCAGTGGGGAGAGGGGTTTTTTTTTTGCAACCTGAGCTCTTTTGGTAGCCGCCCGCGGGTTCCTCCTGGGGGCAATGCGGAGAGGGCCCCCTTCCATGTCCTTCTTTGAACTGTGCTCGGTCGGGCAAAGGGAGGGGGGGTCAAAATAATTACAGCCCCAGTGGAGGCATTGTGGAAATCCCCGCTAAATCCAGGCCTTCTCCTTAAAGGATTTGCAAAGAGGGGCGTGGAGGCGTAGAGGAGGAGGCAGGCTGGGGGTGGAGGGGTTGGGGCGGGGCGGCCTTGTCCCTGGTTTCCTGGCCGGAGGGCTGTGCGCCAGGCAGACGTTCAACAGGCAAAGGCCTTCCCCCTTGCCCAACGCGAGGGCGCTCACCTGTTGAATTTCTGCCCGTTCTACAGCCTATCGGAGTCCCGTTTCCCTGACTTGGAACAACCCGAGAGGGACTGTTACTTGTCTCGCTGGGCAGGACAGTTTGGTATAGTGGTTAGGGCGTAGACTCGAATCTGGGAGAACCTCCACGCGCAGCTGCTGGTGCGACCTTGGGTCAGTTACAAGCTCTCTCGGAGCTGTTCTCTCAAAGGCAGTCCTCAGGAGAACTCTCTCGGCCCCACAGGAAGGGAAGGGATAGGAGATGGTCAGCTGCTCTGAGACTCCTTCGGGCAGTGAAGGGCGGGGTATAAATCCAATCCTCCTCTTCTCCTACGGTGCCTGTCGATTTGCCCCGAGAGGGGAAATAGTGTCTCCTTTAGGCTGTTTCAGGTTGGTAAACTGAGGCAGGAGGTAGGCCGAGGCCTTCTTCTTTTCCTGGGCTCTGCTGTCAGAGTTGAGGCCCTGCACGCCTGGAAATCGAGTTTGGAGCTCTGCACGTAAAGCTTCTGTTTTGCTGTCCAGGCATTTGCCACGTGAACACGGTCATGTGTGACTCATCCCTAGGGCCTGTTATCAGTGGTTAAGACACTGAACTGCAGACTGGAAAGTCGGTAGTTCGGCAGTTTGAGACCCGAGTGTGCCGCATGACAGAGTGAGCTCCCGTCTCCGGCCCCAGCTCCTGCCAACCTAGCAGTTCGAAAGCAAGGCATTGCAAGTCAATAAATAGGTACCGAAGGACTCAGGGCTATTTTTGGGCAGGAATGCACAGGAATGGAGTTCTGGCTGGCTCCCGAGTTGGCCACGCCCAGCAGGAACTCATTAGCATAATAGGCCCCACCCAACAGCAGAAACTCATTAGGATTGGCTACATTAGGGGAGTGTGGCCTAACATGCAAAGGAGTTCCTGCTACAAAAAAAGCCCTGGCAACAAACAAGGTAAACAGAATAAGAAGCAAAAAGTGGGTGTGGCTGGATGAGCACACTTCTGGTAACATGGGGGTGTGGCCTAATATGCTAATGAGTTTCTGCTGTTGGGTGGGGCCTATTATGCTAACGAGTTCCTGCT
>NW_015176551.1:75934-99404 GCF_001447785.1 Gekko japonicus | reverse complement strand
GGCCACATGACCACGGAAACGTCTTCGGACAGCGCTGGCTCTTCAGCTTTGAAACGGAGATGAGCACCACAACCCTAGAGTCGGATTCAACTGGCTTTCGAGCAAGGGAACCTTTACCTTTACCTTTATCGAGTGGTTAAGAGCGACGGACTCTAATCTGGAAGAACCGGGTTTGATTCCCCAATCCTCCACATGCAGCCAGCTTGAGTGACCTTGGGTCAGTCACAAGTTCTCTCAGAGCTGTTCTCTCAAGAGCAGTTCTCTCAGAGCTCTCTCAGCCCCACCTACCTCACAGGGTGTCTGTTGTGGGGAGGGGAAGCAAAGGTGATTGTAAGCCGCTCTGAGAGGTAGAGAAAAGTGGGGTATGAAAACCAACTCAACTCATCTCAAAATAATAAAATATTATGAATGTAAGTGGAGGCAAAGGCCCTGTCCAAAATACCTTACAGTCAAAGGGGATCTACTTGCATGGCTTCTTTAGATCTAAAATCTGGAGAGCCAGTTTGGTGTAGTGGTTAAGTGCGCTGACTCCAATCTGGGAGAACCGGGTCTGATTCCCCACTCCGCCACATGCAGCAGCTGGTGTGACCTTGGGTCAGTCACAAGTTCTCTCAGAGCTGTTCTCTCAGGAGCAGTCCTCGAGAGAGTTCTCTCAGCCCCACCGACCTCACTGGGTGTCTGTTGTGGGGAGGGGAAGGGAAAGGAGGTTGTGAGCCGCTCTGAGACTCCTTCGGGTAGTGAAGGGTGGGGTATAAATCCAGTCTCTTCTCTTCTTCTCTCAAAAGTAGCGGGGCTCAGATCTGGGCTGGGGTGTGTGTGCTGTTGTGTGTGTGTATTAAGTGTCCCAGGCTTCTTCTGTACGCTAGAGCTCTGGGTTCCGGTGTGCCTTAAGTCAGAGGGGATTGGCGCACAGAAGGAGCGTGCGTGTCATCACCAGTGTTCCCTCTAAGCTGAGTTAGTGTGAGCTAGCTCACGGTTTTTTAGCCTCCGGCGCACACATTTTTGTCTTCGCTCAGGAAGGATGGGGCTCCAGAGCAAACTGATTTATGCAGCAGCCCAATCGCTCGCTCACAACTTCAATGCCAGGAGCTCACCAAGCAGAATTTTTGCTCACAGGACTCCACAGCTTAGAGGGAGCATTGCTCCCCCCCCAGAACATCTCTGCCTGCCCGCCACAGAAAGCTGGGGTTATGGTAATGGTAGCGAGGGTGTGTGTGTGTGTGTGTGTGTGTGTCACTGTCGGTGTGTGCGCGTGTGTGGCGGGAGACGCACTCGCACACACGGAGGAGGCCCCTCCGCATTCCAGCGCTCGCCATCTGTTGAGCAAATACCCTGAGAATGGGGGCATTCAGCCGAAGAAAGGAAGAGAAAAAGGCATGGGGGACGGGTCTCCTCGGAGCCGGGGGTCAACGTGGGGGTCACCGTTGCCGAGCTCCGACTGAGCGGCCCTCCCGGAACCTCCTGGGCCTTCTCAGATGTGGCCGAGCGGAGAAGCCAGGCTTCCAGTTGGGTGTGCGGGAGAGGAAGGGCGGGGAGAGGAGGGGGTGGCCCGTAGCTTAGGGAAGGAAGGAAGGAAGGAAGAAGAAGAAGATATTAGATTTACATCCCGCCCTTCACTACCAAAAGGTGTCCCAGAGCGGCTTACAAACTCCTTTTCCCTTCCCCTCCCCACAACAGACACCCTGTGAGGTAGAAGAAGAAGAAGAAGAGATTGGATTTACACCTCGCCCTTCACTACCCAAAGGAGTCTCAGAGCGGCTCACAAAACTCCTTTTCCCTTCCCCTCCCCACAACAGACACCCTGTGAGGTAGGTGGGGCTGGGAGAGCTCTTGACAGAAACGGCTTTTTTTCAAGAACAGCTCTTATCAGAACTACGGCTTGCCCAAGATCAGCCAGCCAGGTGCAAGTGGAGGAGGAGTGGGGAATTGGAGATTGTGAGCCGCTCTGAGACTCCTTTGGGTAGTGAAGGGCAGGGTATAAATCCAATCTCTCCTCTTCTTTTTCTTCAAAATTTGTGGCAGGGTGTGAGCTTTCGGGAGTCACTGCTCACTTCTTCAAGATGGGGAGCCATGTTCATCCATCTGTAGCAGTAGAAAAGAGCACCTTTATGACTAACAAGATTTGTGGCAGGGGAGGAGCTTTCAGGGGGTCATGGCTCACTTCACCTCTGCCTACTGATTTCCCAGTGCAAATGCCACCTGCCCAACTCTTACATCAGCGTGCCCCCCTACCTGAACATAAGAACCTTGATACATCAGGCCAGTGGTCCATCTAGTCCAGCATCCTGTCTCACACAGCGGCCAGCCAGTTCCTCTGGGGGGCCAACAACAGGGCAGAGAGGCTGAGGCCTTCATAAGAACATCAGAAGAACCCTGCTGGATCAGACCAGTGAGGGTCCATCTAGTCCAGCATCCCGTCTCACACAGGGGCCAACCAGTTCCTCTGGAGGGCCAGCAACAGGGCAGAGAGGCCGAGGCCTTCATAAGGACATCAGAAGAGCCTTGCTGGATCGGACCTGTGGTCCATCTAGTCCAGCATCCTGTCTCACACAGGGGCCAGCCAGTTCCTCTGGAGGTCCAGCAACAGGGCAGAGAGGCCAAGGTCTTCATAAGAACCTCAGAAGAGCCCTGCTGGATCAGACCAGTGAGGGTCCATCTAGTCCAGCTTCCTGTCTCACACAGTGGCCAATCAGTTCCTCTGGAGGACCAACAACAGGGCAGAGAGGCCGAGGCCTTCATAAGAACCTCAGAAGAGCCCTGCTGGATCAGACCAGCGAGGGTCCATCTAGTCCAGCATCCTGTCTCACCCAGTGGCCAGACTGAAAAAAGAAGAAACTGTGAGGTAACTGCGCTAGAGAATATTTAAATAACAATCAAAAATTTATACAAAAATGTGTACAAAAAGTCTGCATATATAAATGCAGAAAGGCAGTTGAAAATGGTGAAATTGACGATCTCCGGAATGTTCTACCGTTTCGATACTCTTCTTCTTCCAAATGTGGATGAAAGCAGCAACTCTTGTTCTGTTATTTCAAAAGGTACGTATCAACAGTTTAATTGATTTTCACCGATGTATCATAACATAGTTGCAAGAGATTCTCTGAAAGGCATTATACAAGCACTTTGCCCTAGGAACATTCTTTCAGAGAATCTCTTGCAACTATGCTGATACATCGGTGAAAATTAGTGAAATTGTTGATACGTACCTGTTGAAATAACAGACCATGAGTCGCTGCTTTCATCCACATTCGGAAGAAGAAGAGTATCGAAACGGTAGAACGTTCCGGAGATCATCGTCAATTTCACCATTTTCAACTGCCTTTGTGCATTTATATAGGCAGATATTTTGTACACCTTTGTGTATAAATTTTGTGATCTTTATTTAAATATTCTCTAGTGCAGTTACCTCACAGTTTCTTCCTTTTTCAGTCTGTTCTGTGACTGTGACCATCATTTTTGAGTCACACAGCGGCCAGCCAGTTCCTCTGGAGGGCCAACGACAGGGCATGGAGGCCAGGGCCTTTATAAGAACCTCAGAAGAGCCCTGCTGGATCAGACCAGTGAGGGTCCATCTAGTCCAGCATCCCGTCTCACACAACAGCCAAAAACAGAGCATAGAGGCCAAGACCCTTGTTGTTGCCTCCTGGCTCTGGGATTCAGAGGTGTAGTGCCTCTGAATGTGGAGGTTCCCCTCAGTCCCCGTGGCTAGTAGCCACTGAAAGCAGGATTCATAGAGGAGCGGCCCGTCTCTCTTTGAAAGCCACCTGTACTTGTGGCCACCAGTCCATCCACTGGTAGCAAATTCCACGGCTGAATTCCTCATTCCTTTCCCTTGGAATATTAGCTTGGCTTTGAGAGGTGGGCCTGAACGTTTGACCCTGAAAGTTGGAGGTCTCAGTTGAAACCCAAAACTGGTTTATTGGGGAATTGCAGCTCCTCAGATTGTACCTTGGGGGGAAAAGCCAAAAGAATTTCCCAGAAGTACGATCGTCACTTCTGTTGAGTACATGTTTTGCTGGGAATGTGCGGAACCGCTTGTGGTTCTGCACAGCATGAAGGGAAAGAATGGAGTTCTCTGTCGGTACTATCCTGTCTCGTATCACAGACCCTGGCAAACACTCCAGGAAATAGTAGAATGGCGCGTTTAGGATCCTGGGTGACTGCAGAGCCCAAAATTCTGGGAATGAAGTAAAAAAAAGGGGATTTAAGGGGTGCCGTTCACCACCACCCCTCAAAATACATGTGGTGAGAGCCTGCTGACATTATGCAAATTCCACTGCAACAATGTGGCTCCTGGTGGTCAAACTTCAGTCTTTTAGCTTTCCTGGAGAAGCCCAGCTCCACCATTATAATGGGATTTTGAGGGAGGTGCAGAGAAAGGCCTTGCTAATGTTGCCAACTTTGGGTTGGGAAATTCCTGGAGGTTTGGGGGGCGGACCCTGGGATGGTTGGGCTTTGGGGAGGGGGAGGGCCCTCAGCCTGAGCCCACCCTCCAAAGCAGCCGTTTCCTCCAGAGGAATTGATTTATGTAGGTCAATGCTCCCTCTAAGCTGTGGAGTCTGGCGAGCAAAAATTCTACTTGGTGAGCCGCTGGCATGAACATTGTGAGCGAGCAGCTTGGCCGCTGCATCAGTTAGTATGCCTCTGGAGCCCTCCTCCCTGAGCGGAGACAAAACGGTGTGAGCCGGAGGCTAAAAAACGGTGAGCTGGCTCACACTCACTCAGCTTAGAGGGAACGCTGCTTGTCAATTCCAGGAGATCTCCAGGTGCCCCCCCCCGGAGGGTGGCAACCCAAAGTGGCGGCCATTGGCGGTAAACGAGCCCCGCGGCTTCCCTTGGAAATGTGGATTCTCACTCACGTCCAGTCCACGGCATAGTTTAGGAAGAAAAACACTGGGGGGGGTGGATTTATTTTTGTATTTTAGGCCAGTGGGGGGGGAGAAAGGCAGGGTGGGGCAGGGGATCACGTGGGGGGCACGGGCGATGTCTGCTGAAGGGCCTCCCCCCCCCCAAGCTGTACTTTCTCTGATGCATAATTAACTTTCTCCTCCGGGCAGGGCTTTTAAGCTGCCTTTTAGCCGGAGGATAGGAAAGCGTAGCAGCTGTTCCACTGGGGTAGGATGGGGGCGGGGGGAGAGGATTTCGCGTTTGTCAGGCGAGGCATTGGTGTGTGTGTGGGGGGGGGAGCGCATGAGTTAGCAGGGGTTCTGCCCCCCCTCCCCTTTCCTTGAGATTTCGTGGGAAGCCGAGAGGTTCTGTTTATTTTTAACTGTTTTGAGCCCCTGAAGGAACAAGAGGGTCAGGGAAGACTTGGGGAAAGCAGGTGGGTTTTGTCGGGGTTTTTTTTTTGCAAGGGAGCGGGGTAGGTGCTTTTTCTTTCTTTCCAGGAGGGGATCACGAATGAGGAAGGCCCCAAGGGGAGTTCCTCTGACCTAGTATTTTATCAATCCTTTCAGGTCAGGGGTGATCATAGAATCATAGAATGTTAGGGTTGGAAGGGACCTTGCAGGTCATCTAGTCCAACCCCCTGCTGCACTCTGCAGGAGCATAGCCGAAAGAGAGCCCTACATACCTACAACATACCCGAAAGATGGTCATTTAGCCTCCGCTTGAAAACGTCCAGCGAAGGAGCCTCCACCACCTCCCGAGGCAGACTGTCCACTACTCAACACTGTCTGCGTTTCCCTCCCCTCCTCCGTTCTATGTGCACAACGACCCTGCAATGTAGACGAGGCCGAAGAGCGTGATCAACGTTTTACAGTATATGTCGTTTGGGAAGGAGGCTACCGAATGGACCACCGGGCGGTCACATTTTGCAATTCTCCACCCAGGGCGGAGCAGGAGACAGAGGTGGTTTGCCACCGCCTGCCTCTGCGTAGCAACACTGGACTTCCTTGGTGGTCTCCCACCCAAGTACTAACCAGGACTGACCCTACTTAGCTTCTGGGATCTGATGAGATTGGTTAAGCAGAGCTCGGTCTGCTTCACTCAGTATAAATAATTCTCTGGATCTTCCCCAGTCCTGTTGCCCAGTAATCAGATTGGAGACGCTGGGGACTGAACCTGTGACTTCAGGCATTCAGACACATGCCCTGCCTTTATTATAAAGTACATGATGTAGCTATTGAGCATGCTTGCAATACTGAAGGCAGCAGAAGAGAGCCAGTTTGGTGTAGTGGTTAAGTGTGCGGACTCTAATCTGGGAGAACCGGATTTGATTCCCCACTCTTCCACTTGCACCTGCTGATGTGACCTTGGGTCAGTCCAGGGGTCGTTTCGTAGAAAAAGAGCTAGGGGAACTCATTAGCATAACTCATTAGCATATGCCACACCCCCTGACATCATAAGGCCCGGTGGTGGACCTGCAAGGCCGGCGGGAGTGCGAGGAAGCCCCGCGAAGGCCCTCCCTGGCCCCAGGCAGGCAGGGGTGGGGAGAGGCGGGGAGGAAGCAAGTTACCCTCCCTCTTCTCCTGCCTCCTCCTGGCTGAATGAGGGCCGGAAGCGGGGCGGCCGGAAGCAGGGGGCGGGGCTTCGTCATGTGCCCCGCCCCCCGTACCTCACCCGGGGGAACTGCGATCCCCCCCGAATCGACCTCTGGGTCAGTCACAAGCTCTGCCACAGCTGTTCCTCAAACAGCAGTTTGTGTCAGAGCTCTCTCAGCCCCACCCACCTCACAGGGTGTCTGTTGTGGGGAGGGGAAGGGAAAGGAGTTTGTAAGCCGCTCTGAGACTCCAAGTGAAGGGCAGGATATAAATCCAATCTCTTCTTCTTCTTCACATACGTCTGGCTTTCAGACCCTCTTTTGACACAGTCTTCTACAGATTCTTCTGCAGTGATGAAGAGTGTTCTGGGTTCCGTTCTCAGCTCCTACAGGGCTGGTACATCCATATACCCAGCCCATGATATGATGGTGGTTATGGCTTCACACATTCGTGGAGGATGGGTTTATTAATGGCTGTGAGCCATATGGGCTTAATCGAGCCTCCATCTTCAGAGACAGTGTATCTCTGAATGCCACATGCCCAGGGGACAAGCAGAGAAAAGTCATTACTATCATAGTCTAATAAAACTCTCCATTCTCCTTGCAGTATAGCCGTTGGGCGGGCAGCTCTCTGCTAGCTATCGGCCAGAAATTGAGAAGGAGGAGGCAGTCTAGATGTTTGCTAGATCAATTGCAATTGATAATGAAGCTCAAGACAATGAATCCACCTGGACTGAATCAAGACTGAGGTTTCCTGTCTCATTACCAATGCTGATTTCTCCATGCCTATTATTCCTCTGCATATCCAATCATGCCCGCTATTGTTATTTACCTGCTATTGTCTTTTGCCTGCTAATGTCATTCGGCATCTGAAGTCACTCCACTTTCCAATAAACAGGACAGATGGACTTCCATTCTAGCTGGATCTGAAGAAATGAGCAGTGACTCACGAAAGCTCCTACTTTGCCACATATCTTGTTAGTTTTTAAGGTGCTACTGGACTCTTGCTCTGTTCAAGAGGTTTGCTAATTACTGACGATCCTAGGTTTCTTCATAGGTTTCAATCGAGATGTGCACGGATTACTGACATCCTTAGTTTTTTCATTGGTTCCAGTTTCCTACGGTTCCACAAGCTGAACTTCCTCCTCTTGCCTCTAGAGGGGGCTATCTATTCTGAGAGGGGCACCATGTCTCCCTCTAGTGATTACATTAAGTATGACTTCCAACCACCTGCGCCCTTGAGTGATTGTAGCCAGTCTGCCACCTCCTAATAGGGTCTTTTCTCCCCTTTCCTTCTTTTTCCCCCTCTAGGGGACTGTCTAGATAACAGTGTGGCCTCGCCCAGCACGGGAGACGACGACGACTTGGACCGAGACAAGAAGCGGAACAAGAAACGAGGGATCTTCCCCAAAGTGGCCACAAATATTATGCGAGCGTGGCTGTTCCAACACTTATCGGTAAGAACCTGAATCCTTTTGGGCCACGAGTATGAGAGGTGGGCATTGACTCTAGAGTAGCGTCCTTCAAGCTTTCCTGTCCCGAAACCCTCTAAGCTGTAAGCTTAGAGCCACGTGACAGGAAGTCACGTGATGTCAGAGTCACATGACAGGAAGAGGTCCGGCCAAAGTTATGACCTCACTTGGGTCGAGAGAAGGACGACAGGCAGTGGAGCTGGAAGGCCAGAGACCAGAACTTTGAACCAAGTGTTGGGGGTAATACCTTAATGGGGAACACACCAAGGATTTGGGCCAAGACGGAGCCCTTTCCCCCACCATGTGACCTGACCACAACATTCTGCTCCTCCCCTTTCAGTGTGAAGCACTTGTTCTCTATGCCTCTGCTGTAGGAGTAGGGAGGGGCTGTGGCTCAGTGGCAGAGCCTCTGCTTGGCATGCAGAAGGTCCCAGGTTCAGTCCCCAGCATCTCCAGTTAAAAGGACCAGGCAGCAAGTGATGTGGAAGACCTCAGCCTGAGACCCTGGAGAGCCGTGAAGTGGGGCCGTGGCTCAGTGGCAGAGCCTCTGCTTGGCATGCAGAAGGTCCCAGGTTCAGTCCCCAACATCTCCAGTTAAAAGGACCAGGCAGCAAGTGATGTGGAAGACCTCAGCCTGAGACCCTGGAGAGCCGTGAAGTGGGGCCGTGGCTCAGTGGCAGAGCCTCTGCTTGGCATGCAGAAGGTCCCAGGTTCAGTCCCCAACATCTCCAGTTAAAAGGACCAGGCAGCAAGTGATGTGGAAGACCTCAGCCTGAGACCCTTTCTATCATGGGAAAGGGTAACTGGGATGAAAATAACAACAGAGCAAAATCGGCTACATCCTTACTCTACGAAGACAAAACTAGAAGAGAGAGATTATGGCTACTCTTCTTCTTCTTCAGAACACCAAACAAAGACGGGAAGAGAAGCCATAAAATGCTAATACACCTTGACACTTTAGTCCCAATCAAATCCCTAGATCAGGGAGAAAATTCCCGGGTATTCTACAGCTAAAGAACATTGGTTACATGAGAAACATGTGACTTCCTGTGAGAAACATAAACAAACATTTAACCCCAGATATACTGAGTGTTTTCAACTTGTAATACTCAACACCCCTTCTCAAGTTATAACATGAAAGTCATGCAGATTCAAACATTCACGAAGAGTCTCAAAACGTTGCTTGTCAAGCGGCTTGGTCAGGATGTCGGCAATCATCTGATCAGTAGGACAGTATTGGAGTGCGATCAGTCCTTGGTCTTGCAGCTCTTTCACGTAGTGACCTTTGAGTGCGATGGTCTTGTTTTTAGATTTGGTGCCTTCACCTTTGCAGATGGTGATACAAGTTTGATTGTCCTCAAAAAGTATTATTGGCTTTGGTTCATCTATGCCGAAGTCTTTCAGAAGATGAATTATCCAGTAGAGCTCATAGCTGGCACTTTGTGCTGATACACATTCAGCTTCTCCAGTAGACATGGCCACAATAGTTTGCTTTTGACTAGTCCATTCAATCAAACTGTTTCCATAGTAGAACAAGTATCCACTTGTAGATTTTCCATCAGGTGAGTTTTTGTCCCAGTTGGCATCCATGTATCCAGTCAGTCTTGGTTCATCACAGGCTGAAATTTTAAGTTTGTAGTCCAAAGTTCCTTTTAGGTATCTTGCCAGTCTCTTAATGGCTTTCCAGTCATGCTCGTTCGGTAAACTGGTCTTTCTGCACAAAAGTCCAACAGCTGAAGTTATATCTGGACGACAGATTGTGCTCAGATATAATAATTTTCCAATTGCGGATCTGTATTCATGATTGTCTTTAAGTGGTTTTCCATTAGTAAGTTTGGGATAGTCCTTATCAAGTGGAGTACTTCCTGGATTGAAATCTCTCATTCCTACAGATTCAATAAAGTCCATGATCTTTTGCTTTTGGTTCAAAAGAAAACTTCCATCCTCCGTTCTTTCAATTTGTATTCCAAGGTAGTACTTTACAGTTCCTAATTGTTTCGCTTCAACTTCTTTGTTCAGTTCATCTGCTATTTCTTGTACATCTCCGTGATTTTGACAACAAATAATCTAATCATCAACATAAATAAGTATTGATACTTTACATTTTTAAGTCTTGAGAACAAGCAAGATTCTGCTATTCCTTGTTGAAAACTCTGTTTTCGTAGCAGTTGAGTCAGCTTTTCGTTCCAAGCTTTGGCTGCTTGTTTTAGTCCAAAGACGCTTTTGTTGAGTTTACACACTAGGCCTTCTTGTCCTTCTGTTGAAAATCCCTCTGGTTGTTTCATCTAGAGGCTGGACTGGATTCTGGCTTTTCTGCCACCCCCCGAAAGTATCTTCCACTGGGGGATTCAAAGGGGCATCTATAAGGCGTCAAGCAGTGTTCCCTCTAAGCTGAGTTAGTGTGAGCTAGCTCACAGTTTTTTAGCCTCCAGCTCACACATTTTTGTCTTCGGTCAGGAAAGATGGCTCCAGAGCAAACTAATTTTATGCAGCAGCCAAACTACTTGCTCACAACTTTAATGCCAGTAGCTCACAAAGTAGAATTTCTGCTCACAGGACTCCACAGCTTAGAGAGAACATTGGCAAGGTCTCCTGCCCGGCCCGGCCCTTTTGCAATGGTGGTCTAACACCCTTGCAAATACATCCTCGAAGCCAGGGCTTTTTGGGGGGGGGGGGAGGTGCCGGAATTCTCAAGAGGGAATGAAGTTTTCGGCCTGTACACCGAAAACTCATGAATTTTTAGACCTTTTAAAAAGAATTCCGCCGAAGAGGTTCCGGAAGCTTCTCGGCACCTGGCTACAATTCCAAGAGGGGAGCCACGGCGGCGAAGTCGGGTTGCCCGGTGAGGCTGACAAGCTGGCGGTGGGGGATGTTTCAGGAGACTCTGGGCGATGGGAGGGAAGTTGCCCGGCTGAACTCTGGCCGTCACGTTTAAAGGGACTGTGTTCCTTTTAAATGCCTACCAAAATGGCTGTTGAAATAGTCGCCTTTTCCGGACGCAGCACGATTGAGACTACTTCTGAGCAGCCTCGGCCAAAACGGCATCGTGGATGTGGCAAATCCTTGTTTTGCTGTCCTTTTAAACTCTTAAAGTTTTCTTTTATGGTGTATGGCCTGTGGGCTATTAAGCCTGAATAAACTTAAATGCCTTCCCTCCATTTGAAATGACCCAGGACGGGGGGGGGGCACCTTCTCTTGGGACTCATAGAATTGGATCCCCTGGTCTAATCCTTTTGACACTTGGGGTTGGGGTTGTTGTTGTTTTCCTGAGGAGAGGCACCGGATGCTGTGCTGAAAATCTGGTGCCCCTGCCTCAAAAAACAGCCCCTCCCCCCAGAGCCGCAGATACCCACAGATCAATTCTCCATTATACCCTATGGGGACCGGTCCCCGTAGGGTATAATGGAGCGCCCAGCAGTCATTTCCCCCCAACCACTTTCTGATAACCTGGAAGTGGAGGGAGGCCCTCCAAACCAGGGGATCTCCTGCCCCCAACTGGGAATTGGCAACCCTACGGCAAAGTTGGGTTGCCGCCGGCTCCAAACGATTTAGATCTGTAACGTGACGGTATGCATCATCTTTCCCGAGTCCGTGCCTTGGCGGGGGGTGCTTCCGCCGCTGTCTCCTACTGGGGAAGCTCTTTTCCGCCACTGCAGGGGTTCCGGCGAGGTTCCGTGGTCCCGCAGCTCTTTGCTGGCGTTTTCTTTTTGGGGAACGGTTTTTTCGGGAAGCTGGTGAGGGACGGGCACCCTTCCACGGCCTGCGCGCCCCCTGCCAAAACTCTCCCCTTCCTCCCCTGCCCGCGGTCCTGCCAGGCAATTAGGCAGGGCCTCTCCCTGGTTAGTTAAACAAAGGAGAGTTAATGAGCGCTGGCCAATTAGCGGCTAATTGAAGGAGCTATAAAGCTATTAGAGGCTGGTGAAGGGTAATCAATTCTCGCCAATTACCCTGAACGCGTTGGCAGGGAGAGGAGTGTGGGGGGAGATAGAGGCTAAGCTGGGTCTTGCCCAACTCGGGGGGGGGGGAGCTGAAGCGGAGGAGGAAGCAGAACGGTTCTTGGAAGAGCTGCGCTCTCTCTGTCTCTCCCCGCCCCATGTGACGCTGAAGGTTCCAGGGCTAGTCCAACGAGCGATCACACAGTGAGCAATACAAAATCAAGGGGAAAACACTTTATGGAAAGACGCTAAGAAGAGCAGAAGAAAGACAAACAAGCAACTCTTAGGTACTATTTGGACTAGAATGATAATACTACATCTTACAGGGCTCCTTTTGTAGCAGGAACTCCTTTGCCTATTAGGCGACACACCCCTAATGTAGCCAATCCTCCGGGAGCTTACAGAGCTCTTCTTACAGGGGCTCTTGTAAGCTCTTGGAGGATTGGCTACCTTACGGGCGCGTCGCCCAATGTGCAAAGGAGTCCCCGCTACGAAAAGAGCCCTGTCTGCAAATATCCAGCAGGCAAGTATATAATAAACATATTTCGTATTCCAACAGGTAGCATCCAGTGTCTTCCAACAGGTAAGTATACCAATGTAGAGCAAGCCTTCAGTACAAGGGCAGAGCGAGTCTGTGACAGGTGGCACACAATGTGTTTCTAGTCTTCCAGCAGGTAAGTATACAAGACGAAGACTCCGGATTTCAAAACTTCGTTTTGTGTATTCTTCCTCAGTAGAGGCTGATCGTAGAATCATAGACTGTTAGAGTTGGAAGGGACCTTGCAGGTCCTCTAGTCCAACCCCCCGCACTCTGCAGGAGCACAGCCGGAAGATAGCCCTGCAACATACCCGACAGAGGGTCGTCCAGCCTCCGCTTGGAAACGTCCAGCGAAGGAGCCTCCACCCCCTCCCGAGGCAGACTGTTCCACTGCTCAACCACTCTCACAGTTAGGAGGTTTCTCCTGATATTCAGCCGGTATCGCCTCCCTTGAAATTTCCACCCATTCGATCTAGTCTTGCAATCCGGAGCAAGAGAGAATAGATTTATTTTATCTTTCATTTATTTATCATTCCACTTTATATCCCGCTCGAATCCCTTATCCAGGGGTCTCTGAGCGGCTTTACAAGTCGGTGCTAATCACCATTTTCAATATCCTAACTAGGGCCACAGGTTCTATGCAGGGTGGGACAACCTACCGGGCACCCCTATGGTGGTGGTTGGTGTTGTTCTCGTCGGCGGTTTTTCTGGCGGGGTGCTCCTCATGGCGCTCGATGGAACTGTTTCTCCTGCAGCGCGCGGCTCCGCCTTCTTCCGGCCTCAGCAACGTCCCTTCCGGCTCCGCTGGGCCAGCGCTCGGCGTTCTCGCGCCCCCCTTCTTTGACGGCAGCCACTCCAATGTCCTTGCTTCTTCGGCCGCCAGGGATCGCTCCTCCGGTTGCACTCGCTCGCCGTTGCTGCCGCATCGCCACGCCACACCGTCCGCACCGGAACTGGTGCCTCGCCGCTGCCGCCGCCGCAACCATCACCAGGCAGGGTGCCCCCCACCCTATTAAGGGTGGGTACCCATTTATCTACTTGCAATTACGTTGCTTTCGAACTGCTGGGTAGGCGGGATCTGCTCCATCTTCTCCATGACAGCCCTTCAAATACTCGAAGACTGCAATCATGTCCCCTCTAAGCCTTCTCTTTCCCAGGCTAAACAGACCCAACTCTTTCAGCCTTTCCTCCTAAGACTTGGATTCAAACCCTTCCACCATCTTGGTGATCAGAGTATATCATAAGCATCCATCATGGGTTTCCAAGGTGAGTATCAGCCAAACTGCATTCCGATCCTTATTGGGGGGGAAGATCGATAGGGCAGCCAGTCGGTATCCATGAAGGGAAGTTTCCATAGTCTTAAACTGCTGGTATGCCTCGTCTTGTATACTTACCTTCTGGAAGACTGGAAACACATTGTGTCGGTATACTTACCCATTGGTGCCAGGCCTAGGACAGACAGCAGACACAGATCGGGGCCGACGGTTTTTATTTTGGTTTCAGAGTGTGCTTTGTTGGGTATTACGAGCTGAAAACACTCAGTATGTCCGGGGTTCAATGTTTGTTTATGTTGCTCACAGGAAGTCACATGTTTCTCATGTAACCAATGTTCTTTAGATGTGGATTGCCCGGGAATTTTCTCCCTGATCTAGGGATTTGATTGGGACTAAAGTGTCAAGGTGTATTACCATTTTATGGCTTCTCTTCCCGTCTTTGTTTGGTGTTCTGAAGAAGAAGAAGAGCAGCCATACTCTCTCTCTTCTAGTTTTGTCTTTGTGGTGTAAGGATGTAGCCGATTACGCTCTGTTGTTATTTTCATCCCAGTTACCCTTCCCCATGCTAGAATTTAGTAAAAACTTTATATTTTAATCACACATGGACTCTCAGTCTAAATTATTTTACTCAGGCTCTGCTGGGCTATATTATCTCTGCTAAATACCCTTTTTTCAATATCTCACTATCACCCAACATGTTTCCTAGCTTGCAGGGGCTCTCCGCGGAAGCGTCTCGCGTCCCCCTCCGTAGATGGATTCATGACGTGCCTGTCATTGTGACCAATGCTCCCTCTAAGCTGTAGAGCCTTGTGAGCAAAAATTCTGCTTGGTGAGCGACTGGCATTAAAATTGTGAGCGAGCGATTTGCCTGCTGCATAAATGAGTTTGCTCCGGAGCTGTCCCTTCCTGAGCAAAGACAGAAATGTGTGAGCAAGAGGGTTAAAAAACGGTGTGCTACCTCACACTCACTCAGCTTAGAGGGAACACTGATTGTGACTGGTGTGTGCACACTGGGTGTGGCGTGCCGCCTCCACGCTCAGAGACGTCTTCCCGTTTGGGCCCTCTTCTCCGACGGAGAGCAGTGTCCTCTCTGTTGTCTGGGTAGGAAGTGCTACCAAATCACAACTGATGGATGGTGACTCCGTCGGGTTTTCGAGGCAAGGGACATTCGGAGGTGGTTTCCTGTCGCCTGCCTCTGCGTAGCAACCCTGGACTTCCTTGGCGGTCTCCTGTCCAAGTACTAAACAAGGCCGACCCTGCTTAGCGACTGAGTTCTGACAAGAGTGAGCTACCCTGGGCCATTCAGGTGAAGGCAACAGACGTTCAGAGGTGGTTCGCCATTGCCTGCCTCTGCGTAGCGACCCCGGACCTCCTTGGTGGTCTCCCATCCAAACACTGACCAGGGCCGACCCTGCTTAGCTTCCATGATCAGATGAGATCTGATTAGCCTGGTCCATCCAGGACTGAGCAGAGAAACAGAGATGGTTTGCCGTTGCCTGCCTCCGCGTAGCAACCCTGGACCTCCTTGGTGGTCTCCCACCCAAGTACTAACCAGGGACAATCCTGCTTAGCTTCTGAGTTCTGATGAGATCCGGGTCAAGGCAGCCTCTCCATTAGCATTTTCCTTTTACCCGTAAAGATATTTGACCACCATATCTAGGAGAACATACAGGAGATCACCAGAGGTTCACGAAAGATCTCCTGCCTACATCGCCCCACTCCTGTTTCTTGATCATGTTGCTCAGTGGCAGAACGTCGGGACCTGGTTTGTTCTTAGATATTGACGGGGAACCCATGCTGAGGTCTTGTGGGAAGAAATCAAAGACGGGGACCTCCGCACCCCATTTTCCCCCACCCGCCCCGCCCTGGACAACACCAAAGCTTTCAGTAGGCATGACCCTTCAGCAGGGGTCATTTTGTATAAAAAGAGGTGCAGGAGCCCATTAGCATAACTTCTTTGCATATGCCACACCCCCTGACATCACCGGAAGTGTGTCAGAAGGCAACACCCACCACTGTTTTTGATTGCTAGCTATTGGGGGGGGGGCATGCAGATCTGTCCTCACAGAGGAGGGAGAGCTTGTACCTGAATAAAACTTGGTCTTAAAGGTGCCACTGGACTGTTTTGGACTGGGGGGTCTGGGGGGAGCTCTACAACTTACCCGGCTGCTTCTTGCTCTGACTGAGGACTGCTGGGAGTGGTGGGTGGGGCTTGTTGCATGTGCCCGCCCCCTGGGCTCTTTACTGCCGGAGCGCCGCTCCTGTGCGCTCCTGCAGGAAATGACCCCTGCCCTTCAGTAATGCGTCACAGTTTGCATACTGGCCTGTTCAGACTTCTGGTCAACGTATCTCCAAAAGGACTTTGCAGAGCTGGGAAAAGTCCACAGGAGGGCAACCAAGATGATGAGGGGATTGGAGCCCCTTCCCTAGGAAGAAATGGTGGAGAGTCTGGGGCTTTTCCATTGAGAAGAGAGACGACTGCGGGAGGGGCACAAGATAAGAGGTTTATAAAATTATGAATGGGACGGAGAGAATAGATGGAGAGAAATTCTTCTCCCTCTCCCAAAATACCAGCACTCAAAGGCATCCAACGAAGCTGATGGGTAGTCAGGATGGGCAAAAAGAAATACGACTTTACTCGGAGAGCAATTAAAAATGTGGAATTCGCTTCCAGATGGTCACAGTAGTAGTGATGGCCACAGGAATAAACAGCTTTAAAAGGGGATTAGATTATTTCAAGGAGGGTGTCTATCAGTGGCTACTAGCCCTGGTGACTGAGGGAAACCTCCACGTTCAGAGGCACTAATCCTCTGAATCCCAGAGCCAGGAGGAAACATCAGGGGAAGGCCTTGGCCTCTCTGCCCTGTTGTGGGTCCTCCAGAGGAACTGGTTGTCCACTGTGTGAGACAGGATGCTAGACTAGATGGACCCTCACTGGTCTGATCCAGCAGGGCTCTTCTTATGTTCTTATCAGGGGAAGGCCTTGGCCTCCCTGCCCTGCTGTTGTCCCTCCAGAGGAACTGGTTGACCACTGGGTAAGAAAGGGTGCTAGACTAGATGGGCCACTGGTCTGATCCAGCAGGGCTCTTCTTATGTTCCTATCAGGGGAAGGCCTTGGGCTCTCTGCCCTGTTGTTGGCCCTTCAGAGGAACTGGTTGTCCACTGTGTGAGACAGGATGCTAGACTAGATGGACCCTCACTGGTCTGATCCAGCAGGGCTCTTCTGATATTCTTATTAGGGGATGACCTCGGCCTCTCTGCCCTGTTGTTGGCCCTCCAGAGGAACTGGCTGGCCCCTGTGTGAGACAGGAGGCTGGACTAGATGGACCCTCACTGGTCTGATCCAGCAGGGCTCTTCTGATGTTCTTATTAGGGGAAGACCTCGGCCTCTCTGCCCTGTTGCTGGCCCTCCAGAAGAACTGGTTGGCCACTGTGTGAGACAGTATGCTGGACTAGATGGACCTTCATTGGTCTGATCCAGCAGGTCTCTTCTGATGTTCTTATTAGGGGAAGACCTCGGCCTCTCTGCCCAGTTGTTGGCCCTCTAGAGGAACTGGTTGGCCGCTGTGTGAGACAGGATGCTGGACTAGATGGGCCACTGGTCCGATCCAGCAGAGCTCTTCTTAGGTTCTTATGACCTTGTTTTGTTTTCCACCATTTTCTATCACTCCCACCAGCCGTAGGGGTCCACCCATCATGAGGCCCTGGGCAACTGCCTGTGTTGTCCCATAGGTAAGACCGCCCCTGCTTGCAACCAGGAAGGCTATAGCTAATTGGATGCTTGAACCACTAGGTCTTTCTGCCCCTCGGTCATAATATAGGAAACTTGCATTGCCTAGGGTTAGATCAATGCCTCATGTATTGGACTCCTGTCGCCTCTTCAGACTGGCATCTTTCCTCCGGGTATCAGGCGGAGAATGGTCTTTTCCCAATCTGATGGTCAGCGTTCCTGATCGGCCCCTGGAGATCTAATTGGGCGTGCAAATTAAAATTACATTATTTTGGCGGCAGCTAAACAGTATCGGTTTTATGCTCTCTCTCACTCCTGTTTCCTGGTGTATTTTTCTAAATAACTCCTTTTACATCCCCGAATCGGGTTTCCCAGTGTTCCCTCTAAGCTGAGTTCGTGTGAGCTAGCTCATAGTTTTTTAGCCCACAGCTCACAGCTTTTTGTCTTCGCTCAGGAAGGAGGGCTCCAGAGGAAACTAATCTACGCAGCAGCCAAATCGCTCGCTCACAACTTTAAGGCCAGTCGCTCGCCAAGTAGGATTTTTGCTCGCAAGACTCCACAGCTTAGAGGGAGCGTCGCCCACGGTGGCCATTGTGTGGCTGCGCCCACCACCTCATCTCCCAATCCTAAAGATGCTCACATGCTCAAGAAGATTGGAGACCCCCCTCCCCAATGATCCCTCTTAAGCTGTGGAGTCTTGTGAGCAAAAATTCTACTTGGTGAGCTACTGGCATTGAAGTGGTGAGCGAGCGATTTGGCTGCTGCATCGATTAGTTTGCTTGGGAGACCTCCTTCCTGAGCTGTGGCAAAAACGTGCGAGCCGGAGGCTACAAATCTGTGAGCTCGCTCACACTAACTCAGCTTAGAGGGAACACTGGTCTCCCAGTGTAGATCTTTGCTGTTATACAGGAGTCCGTTCCTCCCCGTGCCCACACCATGCCGTCGGATTATCAGTCAGGATAGTCCCGATATTTCAGGGAGGGAATGGTAGTGATTTATCATAAAATTTGGGGTGGTTCGTCCCTGTTCGAGAGGGGTGGCTGGCGTATCTGTGAAGTAGGCATTGATTTTCTCCGACTACCGGTTTCAAGTAAGCCCAACTCGGTTAGCCAGTGCCATTGTTTTTGAGGCCCAGAGCTATTCTCCAGGCCTTTGGTTGTCCTGCTGTCTCTGCATGACCCGAGAGGCCGGGGAGACCTTGGATCATCCGTCACCGGGCTGTCAGAGTGGAGGCCCCCTGGAGGTCCGGCTGTGACCCACGGGCAAGGTCCTAGTTCATCCATCATCGGGGCTGGCAGCTAAAAGTCCGGGGTGGGGAAAAGGGGGGATTCGCCTATCGAACATCTGCTTGGAAAAGCCCAGGGAAGAAAAGGATATTGTGCTTGGGCTTTGGATGCAGAGAAAAGGAAGGTGATTTCCCAAGTGGGGACCTTTGCTCCTTGCAGAGTCCCTTCCCGTGTGGTTGCCAGTCTCCAGGTGAGGCCTGGAGATCTCCCAGAATCGCAACGTATCTCCAAACGACAGAGATCAGTTCCCCTGGAGGAAATAGTGGCTTTGGAGGGTGGAGTGTCTGGCATCTCCCCTCACCGAACCCTGCCTTCCCTAGACTCCAGCCCAAGATCTCCAGGGACTTCCCAACCCGTAGTTGGCAACCAAAGATTATGGAAGCTGGAGGGGGGAGAGAGAGAGAGAGAGAGAGAGAGAGAGAGAGAGAGAGGAGTCCAGAAGAAAACTAAAACATGGAACTGTCCGTTTATATCAACAGCGGAATCAAGCGCTAGAGGGGGGGTGGCCAAGCCACATAGAATAACATCAGATGTTTAAGAACCGCAAGACATGAACAAATATTACACACACGTGTTTACTGGGAAATATGCAAATTTGCCTTTTATTAACATTAAATGAGACTGCCAAAAATAAAAGGGGGGGAATATTGATAATGATATTTATTTCTCCAATGATATTTGTTTGTTTGCTCATGGCCCCGGTCACGAAACTGCAGTGCTGGAGTCTACGGGGGGGGGGGGGGGGGGGCGGGGCCTGGCTGTTTGCCCCGGAGCAAAATAAAGTGCGGTAGCCTGATCACACGGTCCCCCAAGGCTTCGCGCTTACGCTGTTGGCTGGCGATCACATGGCGATGCTGGAGCATGGCAAAGAAGCAGTGCGGCAAGCATTTCGCGTTTGTGCACATGCGTAGTTCCACAGAGCAGCACTGCTTTCAGTTGCGCGTCTGTGCGCATGCACTTATGAAAAACATCCGGTTGGCAACGGGATGTGGACGGGCGCCGGATGCCGTGGGATACTAGCGCTCCCGCGATCAGACACCCGCCCCTGCCCCGCGTTTTCTGGATACTAGTGCACTTTCTTTGGTACTTTTTAACTCCGCATCTTTGGCCGGACGCCACGGGTTGGCCACGGGTGCGCTACGCTTCCCAGCTGTTGCGGTGTGATCACGCACCAGAAATACGCCTGGCATTCATGTCTTTGGCGCGGCAACTTCTCCGTGTGAACGGGGCCAATGATATTTATTTGACTAAGAGAGAGAGAAATGGAGAGAGAGGTGGAAAGAAAAAGAAAGAGAGAGAAACAAAGAAGGCAAATAGATGGGAGGGAGGGAGGGAGGAAAGCATCCCCCCTTCGCTTCCCCAGCTGCCCTGCCGGGTCATTTCCTGCGGAAGTGCACAGGAGCGGAGCTCCGGCAGTAAGGCGCCCAAAGGGCGGGCACTGCAACAAGCCCCACCCCCTGCTCCCAGCAGCCCTCAGTCGGGCCACGAGGAGCAAGAAGCAACCAAGTAAGTTGCAGAGCTCCCCTTTTCCCCCCCCCCCCCCCCCCCAGTAACAGAATACTTTTAAAATCTGGGATGGCATTTTCAAACATGCACCGCTCCCCCCCCCCAATCAGTGGCCTCAAGTGGTAACGTAAAGGTAAAGGTTCCCTTGCTCGAAAGCCAGTAGAGTCCGACTCTAGGGTTGCCGTGCTCATCTCTTCTCCCTTCCTGTGTATTCCTGCCCCAAAATAGCCCTGAGTGTCATAATGTTCCCAGTCTGGCATTGTGCAGATGCCGGGTTTCCTCTTGGGAGAGGACGGCCAACGTAGCTACCCTAAGGAGTCCAGGGCTTCCTTCTCGGCTAGGGAAGCCAGCCTCCAGGTGGGACCTGGGGATCCCCTGGAATGGCAGCTTATCCCTGTACTACAGAGATCAGTTTCCTTGGAGAAAGTGGATGTTTTGGAGGGTGGACTTTGTGGCATTCTACCCCGCTGAGGTCCCTGTCCTCCCCAGGCTCCATCCCCAAATCTCCAGGAGTTTCCCAATCTGGATCTGGCAACCCTACACCCCCACCCTCTAACACGTGCATGTAGAGATGTGAAGGCCTGGAAAAAACCCGGGAAAAATCGTTAAAAAAACGTTTTTTTCCTGTTTTTTCCCCTGAAGCCTTTTTTGTTTTGATTTTTTCCCGAAAAATTGGAAAAATTGAAAAAAGAAAAGAACAGAACAGAAATGGATTATGGAACGTTTTATTTTGACATGATGAATAAAATATTTTAGGACAAGGTGTTCAAGTATTTTCCAAATCATTTCTAAAAAAATACGTATGGTATCGGATTGATCTAATTTCTGTGCACTGGGGACCAGCAAGTCCTAGGTTACCAACTGAACTCTCCAATGCAAGAACAAGATGCATTTCTTCCTTTAGGAGGTGCTGTTGTCACAAGAAAAGAAGAAGGTTTCAGTTTTGTTTTTGCATGTAGGGTGGGTATTCTGTTTGTAATAATTGTTTGGATACACTACACTTTTATAGGCTACTTGTGATAATTCCATGCCAAGTAAAAATGTCCATAGTCATATTTTATGTTCCTAAAGTAGCAGAATGACTTTTAATGTGGAAAAGAAAAAAGAAGTGCTAATGTAGCATTTTTTTCAATTTTTCCAAAAATTTCCATTTTCCCCCGAAAAAAATGGGGGGGGGGAACGGGTGTTTTCTCCAAGCGTCAAAATTTCCAGAAATTTTATATCTCTACGTGCATGTCATTTTCCTGAAGCTACCCTTCGTGTCCCCCAATATTTCTTCTCCAATGCTGGAAGGCAGAGCGAATCCAGAAGGAAACTGTGCTGTTGGCAAAGACTAGACGACACACACACACACACATTCTTCCGGCAGATGTTTCTCTCCTGACTAGACAGAAGTCGTTAAAACCGGTTCTCAGAAGTTCTCCCGCCAGCAGGTCGCTGTGGACTTGACCTTGAAAAGAGGGGTGTGTGTACAGTGGGGGTTTATCCGAATTAGGGTCGACTCTTCCTGTTTTGTTTTTCAAGCTTTCGGTTCGGCGGTCCCGCTGGGGATCTGCAAATATTATCGTGGTTGGGAGGGTGTGTGTGTTGTGTGGTTAAATCCAGTGGCAAACCCACAGGAACGGGTGCCGTTTTCCCAGCAGAGCTTTTCTGCGGGGGGGGGGTTTTAATAAAAGGAATTAAAGGATAGAATCCTTTCTCAGCATGGAGTCTCGTTGATCCGGAATCTTCCCCCAGGGGATTCGGGGATGACCTGCCCCCCCCCCCCCGAGAAAGGTGCTTCCCACCAATATTTCCCTCTCTGCCTTTTCTCCTCCCCCAGCATGCGATCCCAGTTAAGGTTTTTATTGATTTTACTTATTGGTTGAAAACCGTTATTAGCCCCCTTTCTTTCTCGTGTTTGGTGCAGTGGTTAGGAGCGCGGACTCTAATCTGGGAGAACTGGGTTCGATTCCCTGCTCCTCCACAAGCAGCCAGCTGGTGTGACCTTGGGTCAGCCACAAGTTCTCTCAGAGGTGCTCTCTCAAGGGCAGTCCTCGAGAGAGCTCTCTCAGCCCCCCTCCCTCACCGGGTCTCTGTTTGTGGGGAGGGGGAGGGAAAGGAGTTTGTAAGCCGCTCTGAGACTCCTTCGGGTAGTGAAGGGTGGGGTATAAATCCAATTTCTTCTTTTCTTCTCTTCGTGGAACTCACTGCGGCTGAGGAGGTAAAGAAACCTATTCTAAAAACAGAAAATGGAGACAACTATAAAAATCTGTACAAAGTAATACACCAAAGCCAGTCTGGTGTAGTGGTTGAGTGCACGGACTCTAATCTGGGAGAACTGGGTTTGACTCCCCACTCCTTCACTTGCACCTGCTGGATGACCTTGGGCAAGCCATAGTTCTGATAAGAGCTGTCCTTGAAAAAGAGCAGTTTCTGTCAGAGCTCTCTCAGCCCCACCTGCCTCACCGGTGTCTGTTGTGGGGAGGGGAAGGGAAAGGAGTCTGCGTGCTGCTCTGAGACTCCCTTGGGTAGTGAAGGGCAGGTTATAAATCCAATCTCTACTTCTTCTCTAAAAACTAGGACTGCCAATAACAATAACAACAAAATCAGTCAAATGCCATCCTCAATAAAACTGTCTTCAGCTGCCTCCTGAAGATTGACAGCCAGGGAGCCGGGCATACTTCCCTGGAGAGGTGGTCCTATAGTTGGGGGCTGCCACCGAAAAGGCCATTTCTCACGTGCCCATCAGGCAAGCCTTTTTGATTGATGGGACAGTCAGGAGGGTCTCGCCCCACAATCTTAATTCCTGGGCAAGAACGTATGGGACAAGACAGCCCTTCAGGTACCCCCCGGTCCCAAGCCATTTAGGGCTTTAAAGGTCAAAACCAACACCTTGAATTGGGCTTGGGAGCAGATCGGTAGCCAGCATAATTGCTGTAGTATCAGGGCCGTTTGTTCCCAATAGCAGTGTAGCGGCAGCATTCTGCACTAGCTGCAGCATTCTGAACACTCTTCAAGGGTAGCCCCAAGTTGAGCACATTGCAGTAGTCTACTCTGGATGCAACTAAGGCATGGATTGGACTGAATTAGGAACAGGTGCGGCTGACGCACCCGTTTCCTCATAATACGTTGCACGTAACGTTTGTTTACCTCCTTTCTACCATGAATTAATTTTGGGGGTTTTTTTCTGACATGGACCTCGGACGGCTGTGGAACGTCCCTCCGAGCAGACTCAGGGCCATGTTTTGCGCTTGCTCATTTCCCTC
>NW_015176551.1:60606-75889 GCF_001447785.1 Gekko japonicus | reverse complement strand
GAAGAAGCAGTTGGCTCAGGATACGGGACTGACGATTTTGCAAGTGAATAATTGGTAAGAATCTCGGTGGGGACACCGAGAGGAGGAAGTCTTGCTGGAGACCCAAGCCTGCGGTCCCCGTGATGGGTGAGAGGCCTTCACTGCAGAGCCTTGTTAGTTTCAGGGGGGGGAAATTAAGCTAAGGGGGGTACTATAGGAGGTTGGTTTTCAAGGGCAGCAGTGTTGGTCCGCCGTAGAAGAGCTAGATTCGAGTCCGTTCACCCTTATTTAGTTTATACCCTGCCCCATCCCAGGGCAGCTTACAACCAATGTTCCCTCTAAGCTGTGGAGTCTTGTGAGCAAAAATCCTACTTCGTGAGCTACTGGCATTGAAGTTGCGAGCGAGCGATTTGGCTCCTACACAAATTAGTTTGCTCTGGAGCCATCCTTCCTGAGCTAAGACGAAAATGTGTGAGTCAGAGGCTAAAAAACTGTGAGCTAGCTCACACAAACTCAGCTTAGAGGGAACACTGCTTACAACATAAGATCCACAAAACAATAAAAGCAATAAAAGCAGTAAAACATTAGATGCCATGATATAAAGGTAAAGGCTTCCCTTGCTCGAGAGCCGGTCGAATCAGACTCTAGGGATGCGGCGCTCATCTCCGTTTCCAAGCCGAAGAGCCAGCGCTGTCCGAAGATGCTTCCGTGGTCATGTGGCCGGCATGACTAGACGCCGAGGCACACGGAACGCTGCTACCTTCCCACTTGAAGCGGTACCTATTTATCTACTTGCAATTTCTTGCTTTTGAACTGCGCATTACCCATGAGCCCTACAGATGGGCCTTTTCCAGAGCCCGTTTTGAGGCACTCCCTTCCGCTGTACTCCAAGGTAAATTCACGAGTTCCAATATATGCCCATGCAGGGCTAATATGGTGGAATCACTTACGCATGTCCCCCTGTTCTGCAAATTCTACCAGGAGGAACAAGACCATCTTATACTACCCCTTCTGTCTAGATTTAGCCCTCTGCAGTCTTATCTTGACTTTAGGCCAGAAGTCTTTCGTAAATTCCTCCTAGAAGACGTTCAGAGCTCAGTGACAAAATTTTGTCGCTTAGCTATTAGGAAACGTAAACTTATTTTAGCTGAGAAAACTGTAGGATTCCCTTATTAAAATTATTTTATTTTACTAACTTTATTCACGTCTCTTGTTAATGTTTTTATACTATTCCCATGTGATTCCTGTCTTAATCCTTCTCGTATCCGAATCGTACTGTTTTACTGGCTCTTGCTGTCATAAATTAGATCGATCGCTTTCGAACTGCTAGGTTGGCAGGAGCTGGGGCGAGAGACGGGAGCGGCACCAGGGTCTCGAGCGGCCGAGCGACAGACCTTCCGGCCTGCAGCTCCGCATCTTAACCTCTAAGCCACAATGGCCCTTTACAATAACAGGAAAACCCCGTGCCTCGTGTCATATGGATATAGGTACCCCAGGAAGCTCCAGGGCCCAAATAGAATTGTGTTTGGTGTCGTGGTGAAGTGCGCGGACTCTAATCTGGGAGAACCGGGTTTGATTCCCCACTCCTCCACTTGCACCTGGCTGGACGACCTTGGGCAAGCCGTAGTTCTGATATGAGCTGTCCTTGAAAAAGAGCAGTTTCTGTCAAGAGCTCTCTCAGCCCCACCCACCTCACAGGGTGTCTGTTGTGGGGAGGGGAAGGTCTTCTTCTTCTTCTTCTTCTTCTTCTTCTTCTTCTTCTTCTTCTTCTTCTTCTTCTTCTTCTTCTTCTTCTTCTTCTTCTTCTTCTTCGGATTCTTATTTAAAGTTTGTCAGCAGAGTATTAAAGAGACTGAGTCCACGGTGTGTTTAAAAGAATATAAAAGTTTACTATAACCTAGCTTGGGAAAAAGGTACACAGGATATAAAATAACAAAGAGCGAAATGGTCTTCATCCTTACAGCTGAAAGGTAAAACTGGAATGGAATGGCGTCTTCTTCTCGGTCAGAACAAAGAAACACAAAGACGGAAGAAAAGCCATAAAATGCTAATACTTGGCACCTTGGTTTCCAATCAGAGTAGCAAAGTAGCTCCAAAGTTCCCAGGCTTCCTATAATCTAAACAGATTGGTTACAAACAAACATGTGACTTAACAAACATCATTAACCCAGTAAATACTGAAAGTGCTTTAACTTGTAACACCCAACAAATTGTCTAAAGCAGCAGGAGTACTAGGAAGGGACCACGAACAGAAGAGGCCTGAATAGTTGAACATCCACCCCCTCAACCAAAAGCATGGCGGAAGAGCCCCATTTTAGAGGCCCACAAGGCTTCCGGTGTTATGGGCTGTCGAGAGTCTAAACTCACTTCATCGGATATGAGTAGGAATGAAGATCCCTGAGGCCTTATATCCCATTCCAAAGCGGGGCCGTTTGTGCTGCAAAGAAAGGCGCTGGGATGCAAAGGTGCAATGTGGAATGTCACTCGCTCGATCCGAGCAGGGAAGAAATGCTGGGGGCGGGAAAATCTCTCCCCTGCTCTGGTCGAGCGGATTGCCCGTTGCATTGTAGCTCTGCATCCAGACTCCCCCCTGCCTTCTGACCTGAATATGAGGACTCCGGGATCCCCGTTCCTCCTTGTACCTGACGAAGGGATCTCTGGCTGTCGACAGCTCGTACCCTCAAAATCTCGTCCGTCACTAAGGTGCGACTGGACTCGAATCGAGCTTTTCTGCAGAAGGTTAGTATGTCCCTTGTGAATGGCTCGAAGGCTTTCTGCGGGAAGGCACAAACAGGGCAGAGAGAATTGGATGTAGAGCAGTTTCTCCTGCCCTCCACCACAATATCATATGATACAGAACTTGGGAGCCGGAACAGAACATACAATAGAAAGTTCTGTTTCACGTGACCCCACGATGGATGGATGAAATGAACTGCCCCAGGAAGGTATAGATGACCACGAGCCAGTTTGGTGTGGTGGTTAAGTGTGCGGACTCTAAAGTGGGAGAATCGGGTTTGATTCCCCGCTCCTCCACTTGCAGCTGCTGGATGACCTTGGGCAAGCCGTAGTTCTGACGAGAGCTGTCCTTGAAAGGGCAGTTCTAGAAAGAGATCTTTCAGCCCCACCTGCCTCACAGGGTGTCTGTTGTGGGGCAGGGAAGGGAAAGGAGATTGTAAGCCACTCTGAGACTCCGAGTGAAGGGCGGGGTATAAATCCAATCTCCTCTCCTCTCCTCCTCCTCCTCCTCCTCCTCCTCCACAAGTAGGCTTTTAAAAAGGGTTAGTTCACGGAGGAAGACAAAGCCTTACAAGCCTTACTAGCCTTACAAGCAAAACAGAACCTCCATACGCAGAGGAAGTCTACCTTGGGATGTCCGTAGTTGGAAACAGATGACAGGGGAAAGAATGTTTCCTTTGTGCCCTGCTCATGGGATACCTTGAAACAGCTAGCTGGTCATTGTTGGAAATGGGTCACTGTGGAAGATGGACGATTGGTCAGTTCTAGCACAGATGCTCTACGACCTACGAGTCTGAGCAGGATGGGCCCTGTTTCCACAGTCTGGCGCTCAGACTCAGCCTGCTTGGAAATTTTTCCATTCCGCAGCTGAGATTTTGTAACTGAATCTTAGATGCGGAAAACGTCAAAACACTGTCTCTAGGCACATAGACATACATACATATTCAGGGGGGAAACTTCAAATAATTATAATGCTTATGCCTAAGAACTAAACCATGTTGGTCAAATGTTCATCTAAAAAAAAAAAAAATCATTCATTGCCAGTATAACAAAACTCTTCTCTGTATCCTCACCGATGTATTGTTTGACTATAACTTTAAATTATTATAATTTTCCAACCAAGTGTAGAACCTTGTCCATGTATTCTCAAAAGTTTTTTTCTGGGTATTCTTTCAATAATATAGTCAATTTATCCATTTCCACTGTTTCCAGCATTTTGTTTATAATAGGGGTTCCCACTCTTCTCCAATATTTTGCATATAAAATTCTAGCAGAAGTAACTACATACAAAATCAAATGAGAATCATTTTTTTACAGCTTTCAGGTAAAATATTTAACAAGAATATTTCCGGTACAAAGGGTATAGAACATTTTAACATTTTCTGCAATATTTCGTGTATCCAGGACCAATATTTTTTGGCTTTGTCACAAAACCACCACATATGGTAAAAAGATCCCACCTTATTTTGACATTTCCAACATTGATTTGAACAATTTGAATCAAATTTAGCAAGTTTCTCCGGGGTAATATACCATCTATAGAACGTCTTATATATATTCTCTTTATAAGAGATGGCTTTAGTAATTTTTATATTTTTCTTCCAAATCTGTGACCATTGATCTAAGTCTATATTATGCCCCAATTTTTTTGTCCATTGAATCATTACATCTTTCACTACTTCATCTTGCATCCTGTATTCTAACAACAAAGCATACATTTTTTTAACAAAATTCTGTTTTTTAAAAAAACACTCAGTCTCAAGGCAATTTAGATCCTGTTCTTAGAAAAGCTAAATCCTGCGGACTTTATATAGCGAAATAGAACTTCCACGTGCAAGGGCAGTATACCTCTGGGAATCAGATGCTGGGTGTGGGCATCCCCTCTATGCTAGGGTAAAAAGGTAAAGGTAAAGGTTCCCTTGCTTGAAAGCCAGCCGAATCCGACTCTAGGGTTGCGGTGCTCATCTCCGTTTCAAAGCCAAAGAGCCAGCACTGTCCGAAGACGTTTCCGTGGTCATGTGGCCGGCATGACTAAACACCATGGCGCACGGAACACTGTTACCTTCCCACCGAAGTGGTACCTATTTAGGTAAAAAGGTAAAGGTTCCCTTGCTCGAAAGCCAGCCGAGTCCGACTCTAGGGTTGCAGTGCTCATCTCCGTTTCAAAGCCAAAGAGCCAGCACTGTCCGAAGACGTTTCCGTGGTCATGTGGCCGGCATGACTAAACACCATGGCGCACGGAACACTGTTACCTTCCCACCGAACTGGTACCTATTTATCTACTTGCAATTTCTTGCTTTCGAACTGCTAGGTTGGCAGGAGCTGGAACTAGAGACGGGAGCTCACTCCGTCATGTGGCACACCTGGGTCTCGAACTGCTGAACTACTGACCTTCCACAGCCTGCAGTTCAGCGTCTTAACCACTTGAGCCACCGCAGCTCCCTATGCTAGGGAGTATCCAGAAATATCTGGCAGACTGCTTTCAAGAATGGGACAGTGGAACTTTGATCCGATCCGGGAGACGGGGGTTTTTTGTTGGGGGGGGGGGGGGGGAAGCAGGTGGAATTTCTGAGAGCCGCTACAATCTAGAACAGTCGGAATGTTTTTCGTGCGTTTTATGTTGCTGGTTTTTAATCTGGTGTGGTTTTAGTGATTTTGTTCAAAAATAACTCATAAGCTGCCTGGAGGATATTTTCTGCAGGGGTGGCATCGTGTAAACGTTTCCAAGAAACAGACCCCACTCCGGCCTCTCCGTCTGACTCGCCATCTCTCATCCTGTCTCTCGTAGGTTTATTAATGCCAGGAGGCGTATAGTTCAGCCCATGATTGACCAATCAAATCGCACAGGTATGGGAAGCAGGGGTCGGACCCTGGAAAGGGTGATCTGGGGATCGGTGGGGGAGGGAATTGTGGGGTCGCGCTCCTTGTGTCTCTTCCTTCATGCTTCGCTCTGCTTCGTTTCCATCCAAGTAGGTCAGGGAGCGCCATATAGTCCTGACGGGCAGCCAATGGGAGGCTACGTTATGGACGGACAGCAGCACATGACGATCCGTCCCCCAGGTAAATCGGGGCCACGGTCAAGGAAGCAGGGGGTGAAGGCCCACGGTGGGACAGTGTTGGGGTGACGTTGCAGAAGTCCACTTTCCTGAGAAGATGTCTTCTCCCTTGGGACCCATTTAGTTCTTCTAGTTCTGTATCTTTTGAGGTTTCTTGGAAGCTGCTGCGGGGTGAGGTTCTGATCAGTGAGGGGCGATGAACGTCCCTTCAAGAGACAGCTTGTCTTCTATTGCTGTGCCACCCTGGTAGTGCCAGTTGTAGAGGCACTCTAAGGATGTGGCTCTTGGTCATGCCAACCATGATGCCTAGCCAGTCTGGGGTCCTGTCAACTGAGAGTATGCTGTAGAAAGTGATTAAGAACAGAAGCGAAGCCATGTTGGATCAGGCCAATGGCCCATCCAGTCCAACACTCTGTGTCACACAGTGGCCAAAAATACCAGGGGCCATCAGGAGGTCCACCAGCGGGGCCAGAACTCTAGAAGCCCTCCCACTGTTGCCCCCAAGCACCACGAAGACAGAGCATCACTGCCCCAGACATAAGAACCTAAGAGGAGCCATGTTGGATCAGGCCAGTGGCCCATCCAGTCCAACACTCTGGGTCACACAGTGGCCAAAACCCAGGGGCCATCAGGAGGTCTACCAGCGGGACCAGATAGTGTATGTGAAGTACACAGAATTCTAAAAGCATTGTTATCTTTCTTTTAGGGGGCATTGTACTCGATAACAGTAGTTTAAAATCAAGAGCTGGGTACTGGGACGTTCCTGGTTCTAAACTCACCTCAGCCATGAACAGACCACAGTATGGTTAGTTCACACATGCATGTATTATCACTTGACAGGCCCCGAGAGGCTCAAAAAGAAAGGCGGGCATGCAAATATTTTAAATAAATATTAAATATATTGATGAGCTGACGCTCAGAAACTCTTTCAAAAGACACTCGCACCAGTTAAAGGCATCTTTGTTTACCCAGATTTGGGGGGGTTATTTTTAGATGTGACTTTTAAATACACAATTATAGTTTGTATAGTTTTGAAAAATAATTTTTTAAAATTATCTGTCATCCACCACAAGTGCCTCTGGGAATGAGAGACAGGAGGGTAGAAATTATTTAAATAAATATGGGGTGGGGCGGAAATGAACGGGCCTCCACAAAAGTATCCTTTCCATTCCTTCCCGCAAATCCTCATTCCGAGATACTGAGGTTAATTTTTGTTAAAACCTCCTGAAAGGCAAACGCTGAATTTTTAACTCCAAATGGCTGCGTCCTAGGGGTGAGATCGGAAATTTAGCATCTCTTGAATCAGTGCAAATATTCATTTGGGGTTCGTTGACGTGGCAGAAATTGTGGCTTCGATGCAGTAGCGCCCCCCCCCCCAATTCTGAATGTTCCAACATGTGTCAATCAGCTGTCAGAACATAGTTAGCAAAATTCTGTATGTTCTGTAAATTAAACGGACTATTTAGGGACTACTTAGTTACCTTAATGTAAGAAGTTAAAAGTAAAAACATACAGACAATGGAAAAGAGAATGTGTCAGTGTGTTTATAATTTTGTTTCCTAATGAATCTAAAAGAGATGTAAAGTTATGGAATAATAGTAGGACTAAAATAATAGCAGTAAATATTGAGGTGTAGAACAGAGTATGAAAATTGAGTTTTTATTTTGATAAGACTATATAGTATGTAAAATGTACAGATAGTTACTGAATTTGACTGGGGAAAGTAGGTTACTCAGGGCTCTTTTTGTAGAAAAAGCCCAGCAGGAACTCATTAGCATAATAGGCCACACCCAACAGCAGAAACTCATTAGCATATTAGGCCACACCCCTGACAGCACAGCTCATTAGCACGTTAGGCCGCACCCCCATGTTACCAGAAGTGTGGTCATCCAGCCACACCCACCTTTTGCTTCTTACTCTGTTTACCCAGGGCTTTTTTGTAGCAGGAACTCCTTTGCATGTTAGGCCACACACCCCTAATTGTAGCCAATCCGAATGAGTTTCTGCTGTTGGGTGTGGCCTATTATGCTAATGAGTTCCTCCTGGGCGTGGCCAACTCAGGAGCCAGCCGGAACTCCGTTCCTGTGCGTTCCTGCCCCAAAATAGCCCTGGTTATCATTACTGCTTAGGTTGTTTTAAAAATTTTGGGAAATCTATGCTGAGTAAATAGGTGAAAGACCAGAAGGCTGTCTGTGTTGATCTTGAATTAAAGAGAAGAACGTCTGGTATTGCAAGTAGGAGGGGTTGGTAGATGGTAGACATGAATTAGGAAAAATATAGGTTGAATTATGGTTAGAGAGATAGATATGATAGGAGAACACATCATTCGGTTACTTCTGTTCGCCGAAACTCTTTGTTGTAAGAAGCGATGGTATTTTTTGTTTGTCTGTTTGTTTGTTCTGAAAACCAATAAAAAGATTGAAAGAAAGAAAGAAAGAAAGAAAGAAAGAAAGAAAGAAAGAAAGAAAGAAAGAAAGAAAGAAAGAGCTGCCCTCCCATGTATATGAAATGGAACTAGGGCCACATAGGAGGGAATTTGGGATTACCTTGCTCTGGACTATTCCTTTATCATTCTGTTCTCCTCGGTTTCCAGGACCAATGGGAATGGCGATGGGAATGGAGGGCCAATGGCACTACATGTAAACCCTGACCTCACTGCTGATGCCAGAGGGGAAAGTAAGTATCATAGGAGCAGATCGGGCTGTTGGTCCAAAGAGAGCCAGTTTGGTGTCGTGGTGAAGTGCACGGACTCTAATTTGGGAGAACCGGGTTTGATTCCCCACTCCTCCACTTGCAGCTGCTGGATGACCCGGGGCAAGCCGTAGTTCTGTCAGAGCTGTTCTCTCAAGGACAGTTCTTGAAAGAGTTATCTCAGCCCCACCTACCTCACAGGGTGTTTGTTGTGGGGAGGGGAAGGGAAAGGAGTTTGTAAGCCGCTCTGAGACTCCGAGTGAAGGGTGGGGTATAAATCCAATCTCCTCTTCTTCTCCTTCTCCTTCTTCCTTCTTCCTTGTTCAAATGACCTATGCAAAGGGTTTTGGGAAATGAGTTGAGTTGAAAGCTGGCCTCGGGTTGAAGCCAACGGGCTTCAGCTGATCAGTTGTAGATCTGTCCAGCATTCATGTCCAATTGTGAACTGGCCGCCAGGGCATTTCATAGAATCCTAGAGTTGGAAGGGACCTCCAGGGTCATCTAGTCCAACCCCCTGCACAATGAAGGGAATTCACAAATACCTCCACCCCACAACCCCAGTGACTCCTGCTCCATGTCCAGAAGATGGCAAAAAAAACCCCACAAAACCCTCCAGGATCCCTGGTCAAACTGGCCTGGAGCAAATATATACAAGGGGGACCAGCAATTCAAAGCAATACAATAATAATGATGAGAAATTGCTGTAAAGTTCACAAATCACAATGAATAGACAATAATAACTAGTACAGAATTGACGCTTGATGATGTTTATAATTTCTATGTTTTCAAAACACAGGACGTCAAATACGGAAGGTGAGCGATACGAACATCTCGAGTGGTTGTTCGTTTCGAGACAACTCTTTTTCAACCAAATTCAGTTCTCTGGTTGTCTTATTGTGTTTAGCTCCGCTCCTGTGCACTCCCGTAGGAAATGACCCCTGATTCCTATCACCTCTCAGTCATCCCCTCTCCAGGCTAAACATACCCAGCTCCTTCTGCCTTTCCTCATAGGACTTTGTTGACTACCCGCATCCTTTGTTTCCTGCAGGAATCCCGGGTAGGCCAGGTGTGCTGGACAACACACCCTACCAGGTTTACGGGCAAGAGACTCGCGGCACGTTGGGGGTCCGGCGTGTCCTTCCTCCCACTTCCCCCCTCCACTGAACGTGCCACCGAGTGTCCTCCCTCCCCACTCCACCCCCTCCAGCCACGTTGCACTGCCATGACGACGAGAGGAAGCGACCCCCCCCCCCAAGACGGACCAAGCACGGACAGAGCATTCCATGTTAATGCCCCTCCCTCCACCAGCTCCCTTCTCTCTTCTACTCCTTTTCCAAAACGAGGACCATTCCGGCAAGCAGCAAGACGTCCGAGACTTCCGAATTTCCGAATCTTCGGCTCTCGCCTGTCAAGGTTTCAGGAGGATTCATTGGATCACATTACACAAGTTGGACACTGGTGGAAACTGATTGCTCTCCCCCGACCCTCCCCAAAAAAAAAGAAATGTAAAAAGAGGGCGGAAGCTGAACGATTCTGTTCGTCTGAAAAGAGAGATTTGGAGCGGGGGAGGCCAAGGGGTTATCTTTTAATTTGTCGCGCTGTGCTTTATGGTTTTTTTCCACCACACAGGTAGACACACGCAAGTTTCTAGGATCCAACCACCAGCTCAGAGGCAAAAGCCACGATCGGGGCACAGCCGTTCTTCGCCCACCCCCACCTTCCCGCTATGGACTTCTTTTCCCAAACGAGATAACTTTCCAAACAGGGTGGTTGTTTTGTTGGTTTTTTTCTCCTTGCTTTCTTATTTCCCCCCTTTCTCCTGGATGTTTTAATTATTAATTAATTATTGATGTCGACGCTCAGAAAGGGGAAGTAAATTAAATTGTACATTTTATTTTCCTTTCTCGGGGATTCTTGTTTTTATGTGCTTGTTTGTTTGGGGGTTGTTATTATTTTTTTTGGATTCGTTTTTTTTTTTTAATGAGAATAATTCAAGAAAAGAAAACCAAAACGAGAAACGACTTTGGCCCTCTTGTGTCATTTCCCCCACACGTGCTTTGTTCAGCGTCAGAGGAAAGTTCGCTTAATATCTCTAAGGGGGTGGGGAAGGTGAGAAGAGAATTTCTTGGGTTTGGAGAGAAACAGGAGAAGACAACTTGGGCAAAACGGCCATTATGGGTCCTGGAAGTGAAAATTTGTAGCCTATAGCCGGTTTGGTGTAGTGGTTAAGAGCGTGGACTCTAATCTGGGAGAACTAGGTTGGATTTCCCCACGCCTCCACATGCAGCTGCTGGTATGACCTTGGGTCAGTCACAAGTTCTCTCGGAGCTGTACTCTCAAGAGCAGTCCTCGAAAGAGCTCTCTCAGCCCCACCTACCTCACTGGGTGACTGTTGTGGGGAGGGGGAGGGGAAAGGAGTTTGTGAGCCGCTCTGAGACACCTTTCGGTAGTGAAGGGAGGGGTATAAATCCAACCTCCTCCTCTTCTATATTACAAATCAAACCAGCTTAGCTGTCAGAACTGACTGTCTCTGGGATACCTGAGAATTGTGGTTCTCTGGAAAATTAGGGAAACTCTCAGAGCACCCTTAGTATATAGAGTAGGGCAGGGCTTTTTTGTAGAAAAAGCCCAGCAAGAACTCATTAGCATAATAGGCCATACCCAACAGCAGGAACTCATTAGCATATTAGGCCACACCCCTGACAACACAGCTCATTCGCATATTAGGCCACACCCCCATGTTACCAGAAGTGTGGTCATCCAGCCACACCCACCTTTTGCTTCTTATTCTCTTTACCTTGTTTGTTGTCAAAACCCAGGGCCTTTTTGCATGTTAGGCCACACACCCCTAATTGTAGCCAATCCGAATGGGTTTCTGCTGTTGGGTGTGGCCTATTATGCTAATGAGTTCCTGGTGGGCGTGGCCAACTTGGGAGCCAGCCGGAACTCCGTTCCTGTGCGTTCCTGCCCAAAAATAGCCCTGGAGTAGGGGTCCCGAACATGGTATCCATGGGCACCCACCAAGCATTACCACAAAATGGGTGGGGCCAGATGGGACTATTGCCCTATGAGGTCTCTGATGGGCCATGGGAGATTTGATTGGCTGCGCATCTTTTAAAAAACGCTGCTTCGGCGGCAGCGGCCCCCACCACACAAGGATCTTCACTGTATGGCTGAAGGTAAGTTGTGGCGGCCATTTTATGGCTCGCTCTGTCTCCTGGCACAGCTGTTTCATGGCAGCCGTTTTATGGACACATTCACCATGCTGTGTCAGTATTCCAAAGGTGCCCACAGACTCAAAAAAGGTTCGGGACCCCTGTTTATCTCTCATACCTTCACTAGATATCTTGGAAATCCTTTGGAAAGGGTGCTGTGAATTATCTGGTACGAATCCTTCCCCCCCCGCCTCCTCCTGACAAAACTACAGCACCCAGAATTCCCTGAGGAGATGAGTCGTTTGCAGTGTTCCCTCTAAGCTGAGTTAGCGTGAGCCAGCTCACAGTTTTTTAGCCTCCGGCTCACACGTTTTTTGTCTCGGCTCAGGAAGGAGGGCTCCAGAGCAAACTAGCTGATGCAGGAGCCCAATCGCTCGCTCACAACTTTTAATGCCAGTCGCTCACAAAGTAGAATTTTGGCTCACAAGACGCCACAGCCTAGAGGGAGCATTGGAGCAAACGGATTTATGCCGTGGCCAAATCGCTCGCTCACAACTTGGATGCCAGTCGCTCCCGAAGTAGAATTCTTGCTCACTAGACTCCACGGCTTAGAGGGAGCATTGTATTTTTAAAAGTACGGACTGCTTTTCTTATGTTCAAGACATCTAGCAGTGTACTGAACTATAATCAAGGCATTAGCCGTTGGAATAAAGCAGCAGAATTCTTTATGAAAGGCTCAGCAGACACAAAGCCTTCTCTTCCAACTGAAGGCAACAGGACTGCAGTACCTTTATACAGGACTGGTCACATAAGAAACCTTCCTCGCTTTTTTTGGGGGGGGGGGAATTCCATGTTCTTCCCCGCCAGATGGTCCCACTGCCATTTTGACTAGCTTCTTTCTTCTTCTTTTTAAGAAGTCTGATCCTCGAATCATTTCCCCCATTTGCCTTATTATCCGTTTCCCCTTCCAAGTACCAACCCTGCTTAGCTTCCAAGATCTGAGGAGATTGGGCTGTACCATACCGGTTCCCCTCCCATCCCCCATTCACATTAAGAACATCAGAAGAGCCTTGCTGGATCAGACCAGTGAAGGTCCATCTAGCCCAGCATCCCGTCTCACTCAGGGGCCAGCCAGTTCCTCTGGAGGGTCAACAACAGGGCATAGAGGCTGAGGCCTTCCCCTGATAAGAACAAAATAGCCCTGCTGGATCAGACCAGTGAGGGTCGCTCTAGTCCAGCCTCCTGTCTCACCCAGTGGCCAACCAGTTCCTCTGGAGGGCCAACAACAGGGCAGAGAGGCTGAGGCCTTCGTAAGAACCTAAGAAGAGCCCTGCTGGATCAGACCAGTGGTCCATCTAGTCCAGCATCCTGTCTCACACAGTGGCCAACCACTTCCTCTGGTTTCTAAATAATCCCCTTGTTTTGAAATAAAATATGGCCATATCTGGGTTGGTGGGAGCTGCTTCTCAATTACATATATGTTGACTGTGATCTTCCCAAATGGTTTGGCCACACCCACCTTTTGTACCTGGGCCCATACCCCGCCCATGACTAAGCCTGGACCTATACCCCATTCAGGATTAAACCTGGGGTTGACCCCACTTGTGGATGCTTCTATGGCACAGTTTTATGATATATCTAGAAATGTTGCCTCTTCAGTATGAGCCTGATATGATATCCAGCTGATGAGAGGATTACCAAATTCTCCCAGAGGCTTCCTTGTGATGCCACCCTGGCTTCCTTCTCCATTTCAAGAGCTCCCTCAGAATTCTGGTTTGGGGTCATGTGGCAGTATGTCCCAAGTATGACATTACTTGTTGGGGCTTAATATCCCCCAAGGAGAGTTTATGCTAGTTAAATTTTCTAGTTTATTGAATAGGTATGCCCCCTTTGAGATACAGAACAACAGAGACCCCCTTTCTGACCCATCCTGTAGAGTTTTTCTCAAGGCACAAACCAATCACAGATCTCTAACTGTCTGTGGAAGGCAAATTACATACATAGAACCTCAATTTAAATGGAGGCCACGCAGGAGGAGGAGGAGAGGCGATTTAAACCTTCCATCTCTGCTATGGATTTTGGGGGGCAGCTTTTCATTTACAAAAATGATGACTTTGATCTACCCAGATGGTTTCGTCATACTGATCTTTTGTAGCTGGGCCCATAACCTGCTCAGAATTAAGCCTGGGGTTACCCATAGCTCACTGATTCAGTCTGCTCTTCCAGGTTTCTGAGGGTAATATTGGCATGCCAAAGATCATGGCTCTCCATCAGTCTGTAGAAGGTAAAGGGTTGGATCAAAGCAGTTTCCCACTGGGTTGGATCCAACCCGTTTCCCCCTGTTGTTGGCCCTCCAGAGGAACTGGTTGGCCACTGTGTGAGACAGGATGCTGGGCTGGATAGAGCACTTGTCTGATCCAGCAGGGCTCTTCTTCCGTGTTGGAATATGCAAGGTCTATCATGCAAAGATAAAGGAAATGACCAGAGCATCCTGCAGGGGGCAGCAGGAGTCTCCTCGGCCCACCCAAAAAGGTTATGCAGGTGATTGTGGGATCTGCACATACAAAAGCCATGTGGGCAGGTAGCTGTAGTGAGGAAGGGAACGGGAGGAGGTGGAATGAAAAAACTAGCAGGATCCAACCCAAATTGGGTGAATGGGGAAGCAGGGGGTTTAAACCTTCCGGCCCCTCTCAGTTTTGCTAATTGTAACTGAACTTCCGAAGGAGAAAAGATAACTCAGGTTACAACCTTGCCCTTTAAAACCCTAAAAACAGTGTGGGGAGCTCAGGTTTTGATAGGGAAACCGAGCAAGGGTGGAAGGGTTAGACCATCTCTCCTCCTCCTGCATGACCTCCATGCAAATTGAGGCTGTGTGCGGATGTAACTTACCTTTCACAGACTGCTGGAGATCTCCGCTTGGTTTATTTCTTGAGACTCATGCTGCACCTACATTCCCGTCAGCCCCAAGCATTCCAGTGCCCCCGGTCTTGGCCTAGATACCGCCGAGCATTAGCATATAAACACCATTACACTGGGTTCCGTTCTTTATGTACATTTTGTCCTACAATCCTTTGGCCAATTTATATGGCCATCGTGTCCTTTGGCTCTTGCCAAGTTTCCCCATCTCCATTTAGATGGGATGGAACACCGATGCCATCGTCTTCGGCGGATTCGTTTTCCCGATGCTCCTTGGTACCTGTTGGCTTTCCCCCCAGGTCAGTTTCCAAGCTGTTCTACTAAGAAGCCCCAGAAATCTGCTTTCATTTTCAAACACAGCCTCTGTGTGTGGTACAAATGGAGTGGCTCACTTTACATAAGAACATAAGAACATAAGAGACGCCAATGTTGGATCAGGCCAAAGGCCCATCCAGTCCAACACTCTGTGTCACACAGTGGCCAGAAATACCAGTGCCATCAGGAGGTCCAGCAGTGGGGCCAGGACATTAGAAGCCCTCCCACTGTTGACCCCCCCAAGCACCAAGAAGACAGAGCATCACTTGCCCCAGAGCCCCTAGCTATACCTTGTGGCTAATAGCCACTGATGGACCTCTGCTCCATATGCTTATCTAATTCCCTTTTGAAGCCATCCATGCTTGTAGCACCCACCACTTCCTGTGGCAGTGAATTCCAAGTGTTAATCACTCTTTGGGTGAAGAAGGACGTCCT
>NW_015176551.1:32359-60255 GCF_001447785.1 Gekko japonicus | reverse complement strand
GGCCTCTCTGCCCTGTTGTTGGCCCTCCAGAGGAACTGCTTGGCCAGTGTGTGAGACAGGAGGCTGGACTGGATGGACCACTGCTCTGACCCAGCAGGGCTCTTCTTACTATCTGACCTTAGAGGTCCTACCTGCCAGGCTAATGTTTTCCTTCTGGGGTTTCATGACCACATTTTCCATTCCCACTGGTGTTGATGTACGCCAAATCAGCTGACTCCTTTTACCTGCTGTCTACTAACCCTCTCCACACAGCCCATGATCTCCACAAATTTTGGTGGGCCAAGCCATTTTCACAATCATAGAACCCGCCACTACCAACATTCTTCAACCCCCCATTCTTGGGGAAAACACTTCCTTGCAAAAGGAATGACACACGCACACCGCCACTCTGAGAACTTCATGCTTCTTGACAGCACATGAAGAGTGAGGATGCCTCTACCACATCTGTGAAGGTGTACATAGCTCTCTGCCTCTCTCAGCTTTCTATGGTTAGCTACAAAGCAACATCTCTGATTCTTTCACATCACATGAACACATGAAACTGCCTTATGCTTAATCAGAACATCAGTCCACGAAGGTCAGGATTGTCTACTCAGACTGGCAGTGGCTCTTCAAGGTCCCAGGCTGAGGTCTTTCCCATCCCCTCCTGCCTGGTCCTTTCAGCTGGAGATGCTGGGGATTGAACCTGGGACCTTCTGTGCACCAAGCAGAGGCTCTGCCACTGAGCCACGGCCCCTCTCCATGGCTCTCCAGGGTCTCAGGCAGAGGTCTTTCCCATCACCACCTGCCTGGTCATTTTTAACTGGAGATGCCGGGGGCTGAACCTGGGACCTTCTGCATGCCAAGCAGAGGCTCTTCCACTGAGCCACGGCCCCTCTTGACAGCTCTCCAGGGTCTCAGCTGGAGGTCTTTCCCATCCCCTCCTGCCTCGCCCCTTTGACTGGAGATGCTGGGGATTGAACCTGGGACCTTCTGCATGCCAAGCAGACACTCTACCACTGAGCCACAGCCCCTCTCCATGGCTCTCCAGGGTCTCAGGCAGAGGTCTTTCCCATCCCCTCCTGCCTGGTCCTTTTAACTGGAGATGCCGGGGACTGAAACTGGGACCTTCTGCATGCCAGGGAGAGGCTCTGCCACTGAGCCACAGCCCCTCTTTGCAGCTCTCCAGGGTCTCAGGTGGAGGTCTTTCCCATCACCTGCTACCTGGTCCTTTTCTAACAGGATATCCCAGGGATTGAACCTGGGACCTTCTGCATGCCAAGCAGAGGTTCTGCCACTGAGCCACAGCCCCACTTCATGGCTCTCCAGGGTCTCAGGCCGAGGTCTTTGCCATCCCTTCCTGCCTGGTCCTTTTAACTGGAGACACCAGGGATTGAACCAGGGACCTTCTGCATGCCAGGCAGATGCTCTGCCACTGAGCCACAGCCCCTCTTTACAGCTCTCCAGGGTCTCAGGCGGAGGTCTCTCCCATCACCTCCTGCCTGGTCCTATTGAACTGGAGATGCCGGGGATTGAACCTGGGACTTTCTGCATGCCAAGCAGAGGCCTTGCCAATGAGCCATGGTCCCTCTGCTTTGTGCACCGGATAGCTCCCACATCCCTATTGGTTTTCCAGATTTGTAATGAATTTTGTCCATATGCCCCTTGGTGTAAAAAAACACCCTGTTTTTTTCTTTATCCGAAAGTTGTGACTGCAAGCCAGGCCTGGAGCCAAGATTTTTTAAAGTCAAGGGGGCATTTAAATTTCTTAGGGGGCACTAGCTAATCAATTTAATCCAGGGGAGAAGAGGAGAAGTAGAAGAAGAAGATATTAGATTTATACCCCGCCCTTCACTACCCAAAGGAGTCTCAGAGCGGCTGACAAACTCCTTTCCCTTCCCCTCCCCACAACAGACACCCTGTGGGGTCGGTGGGGCTGAGAGAACTCTGAAAGAAACGGCTCTTTTTCAAGAACAGCTCTGAGAGAACTATGGCTTGCCCAAGGTCATCCAGCAGGTGCAAGTGGAGGAGTGGGGAATCAAACCCGGTTCTCCCAGATTACAGTTTGCGCACTTAACCACTACATAGGGGTCATTTAGTAGAAAAAGAGGTGCAGGAGTTTATTAGCATAACTCATTAGCGTAACTTATTTGCATATGCCACACCCCCTGACATCACCAGAAGTGTGTCAGAAGGCAACACCCACCGCTCAGGCTCCACTGGACTGTTTTGGATTGCTAGCTAGGGGGGGGGGGACGTTCAGATCTGTCCTCACAGAGGAGGGAGAGCTTGTACCTGAATAAAACTTGGTCTTAAAGGTGCCACTGGACTGTTTTGGACCGGGGGTTTTTTTAAGGGTGCCCGTGGGCTGTGTTGGGCGGGGGGCGGGGGGGGGGGGCTCTGCAGTTTACCTGGCTGCTTCTTGCTCTGACTGAGGGCTGCTGGGAGCAGGGGGTGGGGCTTGTTGCATGTGCCCGCCCCCTGGGCTCTTTACTGCCGGAGCTCCGCTCCTGTGCGCTCCTGCAGGAAACATCCCCTAACCACTACACCAAACGGGTGCTGTGACACCCTGGGCTAGATGGGAAGTCAGGGGGCCTCGCCAGCAAGTTGGGGGGCCTAGCCCCAAGATGCCCCACTGTAGCTACGAGCCTGCTGCAAGTTGTTCCGGTGGGGTGGGGGAGGTTTCTGCCCCAGCTCACTTCACCCTGTTGTCAAACACACACATGGGGCTGAACGCAACCGATTCCTTCGCCTTGGCTGAGACACTTTGCTGCTGCAATACTCGTTTCTCGGTCGGTCTGCAGGGAGTTTGTGCGACAAGATAAGCCCCTGGGGACGTCCCTCTGGGAGGAATCCTCCTGAGAGAGATTTCTTGTTCAAATAAGCACTGCCGTCTTCTCCTGCCTGTGGGAGAGCTGGGGGCTGAGGCGTGGGAGGGAGCTCAGGATCCCAAACTGAACCCACTCGGGAGGGGGTGGAGGCTCCTTCGCTGGACGTTTTCGAGCGGAGGCTGGACGACCGTCTTTCGGGTATGTTGTAGGGCTATCTTTCGGCTATGCTCCTGCACAGGGCTTTTTTTTGTAGAAAAGGCCCAGCAGGAACTCATTAGCATAATAGGCCACACCCAATCGCAGGAACTCATTAGCATATTAGGCCACACCCGGCAGCATGACTTATTAGCATATCAGACCACACCCCCATGCCTTCCCTTGGCTTGCACGGCTGTAGACCACACCCCCATGGCTGAGGGAACCCAGGCAAGCTGGCCCCTGGACAGGCCAGGGAAGGCACGGGGAGGCATTTAAATCCTTCCAATCCTTCCAGGCCCCCCCCGTCTCAGAATCACCAGGGGGGGTCACTCTCCAGGCCTTCCCTCTGTAGCCAGGCACGCAGAGAGGTTTTGGCTGTAGTGGGCGTGGTGAACTCTGAAGCCAGCCGGAACTCCGTTCCTGTGCGTTCCTGCCCAAAAATAGCCCTGCGAGTCCTGCAGAATGCAGGGGGTTGGACTAGATGACCTGCAAGGCCCCTTCCAACTCTAACGTTCTATGATTCTATGATTCCAGAGCCCGGGAAGGGCAGAATGTGCCCTCTGTGTACAGCCTGCGCCATAGCTTGGACCAAAGGACCATCCCCCAAATAAAAATGGCTCCAATGCATCGAGACGGGCAAGCTTCCCACGAATGCCCCTTCCATTTCTGAACTGAGGGATTCCACGGTTTTTCTCATGTGTGCCGAAGCACAGGAAGGAGCGGGCGATGGGGGAAAGCGTCGCCATCCCACTGCGGCCTCACGGTGACCCTGTCGGGTTTTCAAGGCAAGAGATGAACGGAGGTGGCTTTGCCATGGACTTCCCTGGTGGTCTCCCATCCAAGTACTAACCGGGGCAAACCTTGTTTAGCTTCTGAGATCTGATGAGAGCAAGCTAGCCTGGGCCAGCCAGGTCGAGGCGAGAGACATTCCGAGGTGCCTGGCCATTGCCTGCCTCTGCGTAGCAACCCTGGGCTTCCTTGGTGGTCTCCCTTCCAAGCACTGACCAGAGCCGACCCTGCTTAGCTTCTGAGATCTGACAAGGTCAGGCTACCCTGGGCCATCCAGGTCAAGGCAAGAGACATTCAGAGGTGGCTTGCCATTGCCTGCCTCTGCATAGCAACCCTGGGCTTCCTTGGTGGTCTCCTACCCAAATATGACCAGACCCGATCCTGCTTAGCATCTGAGGTCTGACAAGACCAGGCTAGCTTGGCCCATCCATGTCAAGGCAAGAGATATTCAGAGGTAGTTTGCCCTTGCCTGCCTCTGCGTAGCAACCCTGGACTTACTTGGTGGTCTCCCTTCCAAGCACTGACCAGGGCCGACCCTGCTTAGCTTCCGAGATATGACAAGATCAGGCCAGCCTGGGCCACCCAGGTCAAGGCAAGAGATATTCAGAGGTGGTTTTGCCATTGCCTGCCTCTGCGTAGCAACCCTCGACTTCCTTGGTGGTCTCCCTTCCAAGCACTGACCAGGGCCGACCCTGCTTAGCTTCCGAGATATGACAAGATCAGGCCAGCCTGGGCCACCCAGGTCAAGGCAAGAGATATTCAGAGGTGGTTTTGCCATTGCCTGCCTCTGCGTAGCAACCCTCGACTTCCTTGGTGGTCTCCCTTCCAAACTGGCGTAGCTTCTGAGATCTGATGAAATCCGGCTAGCCTGGGCCACCCACATCAAGGCAAGAGACATTCAGAGGTGCTTTGCCATTGCCTGCCTCTGCGTAGCAACCCTGGACTTACTTGATGGTCTCCCTTCCAAGCACTGACCAGGGCCGACCCTGCTTAGCTTTTGAGATATGACAAGATCAGGCCAGCCTGGGCCACCCAGGTCAAGGCAAGAGATATTCAGAGGTGGTCTGCCGTTGCCTGCCTCTGCGTAGCAACCCTCGACTTCCTTGGTGGTCTCCCTTCCAAACCAGCATAGCTTCTGAGATCTGATGAAATCCGGCTAGCCTGGGCCACCCACATTAAGACAAGAGACATTCAGAGGTGGTTTGCCATTGCCTGCCTCTGCGTAGGAACCCTGGACTTCCTTGGAGGTCTCCCTTCCAAGCACTGACCAGAGCCGACCCTGCTTAGCTTCTGAGATTTGACAAGGTCAGGCTACCCTGGGCCATCCAGGTCAAGGCAAGAGACATTCAGAGGTGGCTTGCCATTGCCTGCCTCTGCATAGCAACCCTGGGCTTCCTTGGTGGTCTCTTACCCAAATATGACCAGACCCGATCCTGCTTAGCATCTGAGGTCTGACAAGACCAGGCTAGCTTGGCCCATCCATGTCAAGGCAAGAGATATTCAGAGGTAGTTTGCCCTTGCCTGCCTCTGCGTAGCAACCCTGGACTTCCTTGGTGGTCTCCCTTCCAAGCACTGACCAGGGCCGACCCTGCTTAGCTTCTGAGATATGACAAGATCAGGCCAGCCTGGGCCACCCAGGTCAAGGCAAGAGATATTCAGAGGTGGTTTTGCCATTGCCTGCCTCTGCGTAGCAACCCTCGACTTCCTTGGTGGTCTCCCTTCCAAACCGGCGTAGCTTCTGAGATCTGATGAAATCTGGCTAGCCTGGGCCACCCACATCAAGGCAAGAGACATTCAGAGGTGGTTTTGCCATTGCCTGCCTCTGCGTAGCAACCCTGGACTTACTTGGTGGTCTCCCTTCCAAGCACTGACCAGGGCCGACCCTGCTTAGCTTCCGAGATCTGATGAGACCAGGCTAGTGTGGGCCACCCAGGTCAAGGCAAGAGACGTTCAGAGGTGGTTTTGCCATTGCCTGCCTCTGCATAGCAACCCTGGACTTCCTTGGTGGTTTCCCTTCCAAACCGGTGTAGCTTCTGAGATCTGACGACACCAGGCTAGCCTGGGCCACCCACATCAAGGCAAGAGACATTCAGAGGTGGTTTGCCCTTGCCTGCCTCTGCGTAGCAACCCTGGACTTCCTTGGTGGGTTTCCTATTCATGTACTAACCACGACCGTCCCTGTCCTCCCCAGGCTCCATCCCCAAATCTCCAGGAGTTTCCCTACCTGGATCTGGCAACCCTACCGTCCCATCCCCTGCCAGTGTCCAGGGGGGGGGGGTACTAGCGACCCTCAATGAAATTGCTTTCCTACTGCCCTGTTGTTGTCATTTTCTTCCTCTCTTTGCTTCGATCGGCGTAGCCCTTCTTCTTGTCCTTGGTCTGTCCGCATCACAAGCGTGTCGTGCGTTCCTCGAGTCCAGCAGCACCTCGGAGGCCAACAGCGTTTCCGGGGCGTAAGCTTTCGCGAGCCAAAGCAGCCTTGGCAAAGCCGAAAAAAATGTGGTCCGTCTCTCTCGTGCTACAGGACTCGAACCCGGCTGTCAAAGACCGACATGGCTGCCGTCTGACCCCGTGCTTTGTCTGCCATATCTTACTGCAGCCTAGGGAAAGTGGCATGTTTGGGTGTAAGGGGTGGGACTGGGACCAATGCTCCCTGTAAGCTGTGGAGTCTTGTGAGCACAAATTCTACTTTGTGCGTTCCCGGTAGTGTTCCCTCTAAGCTGAATCAGTGTGAGCTAGCTCACAGTTTCTTAGCCTCTGGCTCACACGTTTTTGTCTTAGCTCAGGGAGGAGGGCTCCAGAGCAAACTCATTTATTCAGTAACTAAAACACCTGCTCACAACTTTAATGCCAGTAGCTCACGAAGTAGAATTTTTGCTCACAGGACTCTATAGCTTAGAGGGAGCTTTGGCTACCCGCACTAAAGTTGTGACACAGTGTTCCCTCTAAGCTGAGTTAATGTGAGCCAACTCACAGTTTTTTAGCCTCTGGCTCACACATTTGTGTCCTAGCTCAGGAAGGGATGGCTCCAGAGCAAACTAATTTATGCAGTAGCCGAATCGCTGGCTCACAACTTTAATGCCAGTTGCTCGCAAAGTACAGAATTTTTGCTCGCAAGACTCCACAGCTCAGAGGGAGCGTTGGTTGTGAGCGAGGGATTTGCCTGCTGCATCAATTCGTTTTCTCCGGAGCCCTCCTTCCCGAGCGGAGACAAGAACGTGTGAGCCGGAGGCTAAAGAACTGTGAGCTGGCTCACACTAACTCAGCTTAGAGGGAACATTGGTGGCGGACTTCGGATTTGGAGAGCAGGCCTCGGCCCCATCACTCCTTGGCAAATAGAAGGGGAAGTCGTGGAAGTAGTGACAGACTTCACGTTCCTGGGATCCCAGATCACCACAGACTGTGACTGCAGCCATGAAATTAAAAGACGCCTGCTCCTTGGGAGGAAAGCGATGGCGAACCTAAACAGCATGATAAAAAGTAGAGACATCACCCTGCCAACAAAGGTCCGCATGGTCAAAGCAATGGTATTCCCAGTAGTCATGTATGGCTGCGAGAGTTGGACTATAAGGAAGGCCGAGCGCCGAAGAATAGATTCTTTTGAACTATGGTGCTGGAGAAGACTCTTGAGAGTCCCTTGGACTGCAAAAAGTTCAGATCAGTCAATCCTAAAAGAAATCCACCCTGACTGTTCCCTGGACGGCCAGAGACTGAAGCTGAAGCTCAAATACTTTGGCCACCCAATGAGAAGGGAGCACTCCCTGGAGAAGACCCTGGTGCTGGGAAAGATTGAAGGTCAAAGAAGACAGGACAGCAAAGGATGAGATGGTTAGACAGTGTCATCGATGCAACGAATGAAATGAGCCAACTTCAGAGGATGGCGGAAGACAGGAGGGCCTGGCAGGAGATGATCCATGGGGTCGTGAAGAGTCGGACTCGACTGTGCAACTGAACAACAACAACCTCGGCCACATTTCTCCGCCCCGGAGAGGCAGCTGCGGCATCCTTACCCCCCCCCCTCCATCTCCATCACGCTTTACCTGCCGCCGACGCGCAAACAGGAGAATCAATCGAGAAGCCGCCTGGCTGTAATATCTCAGCCGCCCGTCAACCTCTTGATTAGGGAAAGGGGATAACGGCCCTCCCCGGGCCTGCAGCCGGACAACCTGATGGATGGCCCCCGGCGGCCTGGAGAGGGATTAAAGCCAGCCAGAAGAGTTAAGAGCTCTCGGGGTGAGGCGGGCTGCGATCCATCAGGTCCGGCCCGACAGGCCTGCTCGAGCTCTGTCCTGGGGTATCGAACCCCAGAGAGCACCACCTTCGCACCGGCCGGATATGTGCCCACCGGGGCCCTCTTCGCGCATCAAGCTTTTCCTACTTGGCCGGGGAAAGAAATTATTCTGCGTCAAATAATAAGCAGGGGGGATGGGGCAGCGGGCGGGGCACCTTCCCTAGGAGAAGAAGGCTGCGGCATTTGGGGTTTTTAAAAATCTTTTAGGGGATGTGTGTGTGTCGGTGTCGTTAAGATAACGAAGGCCTTGCTTGCCTGGACACCAGCCGATCGAAGGCACCCACACCCCGGTTTAGCACGGTTTGTGTAAAAGTACCTTGTCCAGTGTTCCCTCTAAGCTGAGCCAGTGTGAGCTAGCTCACAGTTTTTTAGCCTCCAGCTCACACATTTTAGTCTCAGCTCAGGAAGGACGGCTCCAGAGCAAACTAATTCATGCAGTATCCAAATTGCTTGCTCACAACTTCAGTACCAGTAGCTCACACACTAGAATTTTTGCTCACAAGACTCCACAGCTTAGAGGGAACATTGCAAGTTGTGACCCCTTTACAAAACCGTGTGTACCAGCCCAGTTGTATGCAAGCCGCCATGCGAATGCGAAAACCCCACGGGGGGGGGGGGGGCTTTTGTCTCACTGGGGCAAAAGGAGGTCTTGGAAGGACTTGACAGAGGGGGATAAAAATGCCCATGTTTCCCCTTCTGTGGCTGTCGGTTTTGGTGGCAGCCGCAGCGTTCCCTCTAAGCTGAGTCAGCATGAGCTAACTCACCGTGTTTGAGCCTCCGGCTCACACATCTCTGTCTTAGCTCAGGGAGGAGGGCTCCAGAGCGAACTAATTGATGCAGCAGGCAATTCGCTTGTTCAAAGCTTTAATGCCAGGAGCTCACAAAGTAGAATTTTTGCTCACAAGACTCCACAGCTTAAAGGAAGCATTGGGAGGAGGAGGAGGAGGAGAGGAAGAAGAAGAAGAAGAAGAAGAGGAAGAGGAGGAGGAGAGGAAGAGGAAGAAGAAGAAGGAGAGGAGGAGGAGGAGGAGAGGAAGAGGAAGAAGGAGAGGAGGAGGAGAAGGAGAGGAAGAGGAAGAAGGAGAGGAGGAGGAGAGGAAGAAGTAGAAGAGGAAGAGGAGAGGAAGAAGAAGAAAAAGAAGAGGAGGAGGAGGAGAGGAAGAGGGAGAGGAAGAAGAAGAGAAGGAGGAGGAGAAGGAGAGGAAGAAGAGGAGGAGGAGGAGGAGGAGATTGGATATGTTCCCCATCCTTTACTCAGAGATTCAGAATGGCTTACAATCTCCTTTCCCTTCCCCACAACAGGTGGGTGGGGCTGAAAGGGCTCTGAGAGAACTTGTGACTGACCCAAGGTCACACCAGCAGCTGCACATGGAGGACTGGGGAATCCGACCCGGTTCCCCCAGATTAACATCTGCACTCCTAACCATCAAGTCCGAGCAGATTTACGGTGACTCTTTCCGGGGTTTCCAAGGCAAGAGAGGTGGTTGCCACGGCCGTCCTCTGCGTAGAGTCCCTGGACTTGCTTGGTGGGTCTCCCATCCAAGTACTAACCTGGGGCCGACCCTCCTTAGCTTCCAAGAGCTGGTGAGACTGGGCTAGTGGGAGCCATCCAGGTGAGGGCAAGAGGCTATCAGAGGTGGTCGCCCCTTGCCTACCTCTGCGTAGCAACCCTGGGCTTCCTCGGTGGATCTCCCATCGAAGTACTAAGCAGGGCTGGCCCAGCTTAGCTTCCGAGCTCTGATGAGCTCACCCAAATAAGTCAGCCCCCTCTAGGTCCCGGACAGGGGTAACCAATTCTTCTTTACACACAGACGCAAGGCACAATTTGCTCAAGGAACACATTGCCACAAGAGGCTGGGTTTAAAAGGGGTGGAGATCCGCTGAGTTTGGGCAGGAGACGGGTGCCACTGGTATTCGTGTGCAGAGCTGAGTGGATCCTGCATGTAAAGAGGCAGTCGATCGTTGAATCCTGGGGTTGCCAGCTTTGAGATGGGAAATTCCGGGGGAGGTGGTGGGAGAGGGCAGAGTTTGGGGAGGGAGGGGGGAGGGAGGGATGCAATGCCCCCAAAGCTTCCATTTTCTCCAGGGGACGGCTCCTCTGTTGCCTGCCGTCTAAGATCCAGCATGGTGTCGTGGTCAAAGTGAGATCTCGGAAACGTGAGTTCGAATCCCCACTCTGCGATGGGAGCTCGCTGGGTGGCCTTGGGCCAGTCACCCACTAACCTCCCTCACAGGGTTGTTGTGAGGATAAAAGGGAGGAGAGGAGATGGATGTAAGACGCTTTGGGTCCCCCCTCGGGGAGAGAGGTGGGATGCGAATAAACAAATGTGGTTCCAGGAGAACTCCGGGCACCACCTGGCCGGGGAGGAAGAACAGGGGGGAAAAAACATTGGTTTGCAGAGGAGGCAGGTGGTTTTCTAGATAATCTGACTTGGGGGGGAGGCGATTGAGAATGGAAGGGGGGGCCTGGACCGGGCGAGGAACCTCTGCTCCGCATCGGATGGCGCCCGCGGGCACCGCCTTGCAGACCTGCCGGGGGCAGCTTTTCCTGCGCACAGAGGCTGGAGGCCAAGAGGGCGCCCCGTTTCCCAAGGCCAGCCCAGCACCCTGCAAATGTGCGGGGCAGGATTCATCCTGGCAGGCGCGGGGATTGCTGGGGGGGGCGGGCGACGGCGGGGATGATGGATGGGCCGTGCCAAGGAGGGAGAATTAGGTGTCGGGGGCCGGGGCTTTGCGGGAGGGAAGGAGAGGGAGGGGGATGCGGGGTGTGTGTGTGGAAATCAGAATCCTAATAAAGTCATTCATCACCCGGCGATGCTCGAGCAGTCAAGCTGCGGCTCTCGGGGGAGCAGGGGGGAGGGGGGGCTGTTTTCTGAGCGGCTGAGCTTTAAGCACAGGGAGGGAAACGGGCGCGGGGGGGGGGCGCTTGGTCCTTTAGGTATTTCAGGCCTGTCCGTAAGCACCTCTCAGAAGAGCCCTGCTGGATCAGGCCAGTGGTTCATTCATTTCAGCATCCCATCTCACACAGTGGCCAACCAGATCCTCTGGAGGGCCAACAGCAGGGCAGAGAGGCCAAGGCCTTCATAAGAACATCAGAAGAGCCCTGCTGGATCAGGCCAGTGGTTCATTCATTTCAGCATCCCATCTCACACAGTGGCCAACCAGATCCTCTGGAGGGCCAACAGCAGGGCAGAGAGGCCAAGGCCTTCATAAGAACATCAGAAGAGCCCTGCTGGATCAGGCCAGTGGTTCATTCATTTCAGCATCCCATCTCACACAGTGGCCAACCAGATCCTCTGGAGGGCCAACAGCAGGGCAGAGAGGCCAAGGCCTTCATAAGAACATCAGAAGAGCCCTGCTGGATCAGGCCAGTGGTTCATTCATTTCAGCATCCCATCTCACACAGTGGCCAACCAGATCCTCCAGGGCAGAGAGGCCGAGGCCTTCCCCTGAGAAGGACATCAGAAGAGCCCTGCTGGATCAGACCAGTGAGGGTCCGCCTAGTCCAGCATCCCGTCTCACACAACGGCCAGCCAGTTCCTCTGGAGGGCCACCAACAGGGCACAGAGGCCGAAGCTTTCGTAAGAACCTAACAAGACCCCTGCTGGATCATACCAATAGTCCATTTTGTCCAGCATGCTGTCTCCTACAGTGGCCGACCAGTTCCTCTGGAGGTCCAACGACTGGACATATTCTTCTTCTTCTTCTTCTTCTTCCACACTGTATGGTCAAGTTGCTACACCATGCCCTCAGATACTTTATTGCCACATTGTATGATCAGGTTATCCAGTGCCCTCAAGAGAACAGTTTGGTGTCGTGGTGAAGTGCGCGGACTCTAATCTGGGAGAACTGGGTTTGATTCCCCACTCATCCACTTGCACCTGCTGGATGACCTTGGGCAAGCCATAGTTCTGGCAAGAGCTGTCCTAGAAAGGGTAGTTCTGGAAAGAGCTCTCTCAGCCCCACTGACCTCACAGCCGGTGTCTGTTGTGGGGACGGGAAGGGAAAGGAGATTGTAAGCCGCTCTGAGACGCCGAGTGAAGAACAGGGTATAAATCCAATATCATCATCATCATCATCATCTTCTTCTTCTTCTTCTTCTTCTTCTTCTTCTTCTTCTTCTTCTTCTTCTTCTTCTTCTTCTTCTTCTTCTTCTTCTTCTTCTTCTTCTTCTTCTTCTCCAGCCTACAGAGCTCAGTTCCCCCGGAGGAAATGGCTGCTCTAGAGGGTGGACTGGATGGCATCGTACCCCATTGTGATTCCTCTCTTCCACAGGATCCATAGGGATGCCAACCACCAGGTGGGGTCTGGGGATCCCCCAGAAGTGCCGCTCACCTCCAGACGACAGAGGCCAGTTCCCCTGGAGAGAATGGATGCTTTGGAGGGCGGACTCTATGGCATTGTACCCCACTGAGGTCCCCCCGCCCTCCCCGGGCTCTGGTTCTTTCCAGATCAGAGTCCGCGGACTTCACCACTGCACCAAACTGGAGCCTGGCACCCCTAGGGGGGAGGTAGCCACGGCTTGCCAATCATTTAATTGCGCCAATTATAGTCCGCCATTCCGAGTGAGATTCAAGGCAAATCCCACACGGGAACGTCTCCGTCGCGAGGCGTCTAGAACCGGCAAGGGGGTCACAAGGGGCCAGCCAAGAAGGACGGCGGCTTTCGAATCCAGAGCCTCGTTCTGTGCCCTTCGAGCTCCTTTGATCTGTTTGGCCAACGGACGTGTCCTCGCACCAGAAGTCGAGATGCCAGCCTCCAGGCTGGTAAAAGCGAAACACAAAAAGGGAACTGTGCAAACATTGCTGCACTTAATATCACAAAAGTCTATATTTCCATGTCATGCCGAAAGTCCGTTTGTTTTTTCCAGGCATACAATCCAAGAAGTCTTCACGAGGTAGTGACGACGAAAACTCTCCGGATTAACAATTCCCGTTTCGTAGCGCCTTCGTCAAAGATCAACAGCACAAAGATGTTGTTAGGATTGGCTTGCCTGCTTTGTGAAAACGTGTATTAGAATTTATTCCATGGCACGGATTAGAAAGTGTATACTTTGAGAATGGAAGGATTGCTCTTTGAAAAATAAGGAATGGCATCTTTGTGTTGTTGATCTTTGTATCAGTTGCTTACGCGGCCCGCAAGCAACTGATACAAGGGAGGGAGTGCGGGGGGGGGGAGTGGGCGGAGCCACTCCATTGCATCTTCAACATGGCGGAACAACCCTGTCTACAGCAATGTGGGAAGCATTTGCCCAGCGCTGCACTGCCGCCTCTGGGAGCCAGTTTGGTGTAGTGATTAACTGCGCAGACTCTAATTTGTGAGAACCGGGTTTGATTCCCCACTCCTCCACTCGCACCTGCTGGATGACCTTGGGCAAGCCGTAGCTCTGATAAGAGCTGTTCTTGAAAAAGAGCCGTTTCTGTCAGAGCTCTCTCAGCCCCACCCACTTCACAGGGTGTCTGTTGTGGGGAGGGGAAGGGAAAGGAGTTTGTGAGCCGCTCTGAGACTCCTTTGGGAAGTGAAGGGCAGGGTATAAATCCAATCTCTTCTTCTCCTTCTTCTTCTTCTTCTTCTTCTCCAGTTGGCCTATGTGGGCTTTCCTTTACGCCCCGCTCCCAGTCCATGAGAGACCTTGCAATGAGGACACACCAACTTGGAGCTCACCAGCTGCTGTCTATCTTTGGTATCTGGCCTCGGGTTTTATGGCACATGTGGCCCAGCCCAGCAAAGTCACATTTATGTCAGATCCGGCCCTCGTGACAAATGAGTTTGACATCCCTGCCTTGTTAAGAAAAGGTAAAGGTAAAGGTTTCCCTGGCTCGAAAGCCAGTCGAATCCGACTCTAGGGGGCGGTGCTCATCTCCATTTCCAAGCCGAAGAGCCGGCGCTGTCCGAAGACTTCCCCGTGGTCATGTGGCTGGCATGACTAGACGCTGAGGCGCACGGAACGCTCGTTACCGGTGTTCCCCCTAAGCTGAGTTAGTGTGAGCTAGCTCACAGTTTTTTAGCCTCTGGCTCACACATTTTTGTCTCAGCTCAGGAAGGAGGGCTCCAGAACACATTTATGCAGTAGCCAAATTACCTGCTCACAACTTTAATGCCGGTAGCTCACCAAGTAGAATTTTTGCTCACAGGACTCTACAGCTTAGAGGGAACATTGCTCGTTACCTTCCTACCAAAGCGGTGCCTGTTTATCAACCCGCCTTTTCTTGCTTTCGAACTGCTAGGTGGGCAGGAGCTGGGGCCAGAGACGGGAGCTCACTCCGTCACGCGGCACTCAGGTCTCGAACTGCCGAACTATCGGCCTCCCGGTCTGCAGCTCGGCGTCTTCACCTCTGAGCCACCGCCGCCCCTTCTGTTAAATCAGCATGCAAAATAGTGAAGACATTTTATTTGAACGGATAAACGGAACGACAAGCTCGGTTTCTGGTTCTCTCTCCGACAGAGCACTGCAAAGCTGCAAAGCCTCCTGGTCGCGAAAACCACCCTCGGCTCTGTCTTCTGCAGCCGGGGGAAAGCACAGCGGCCGGCCTGGGCTCGCCTTTCTTTCCTGCTCAGTTGGCAACCGCAAGGCCAACCGCATCCCATCCTCCGCGGCCCCAGATGCCTTTAAATATTGCTCAGATAGAAATCAAATAAAAATAAGCAGGCGGGAAGTCGGAAACCCTGGCCTGGGGGGGGGGAGGCGCATGGCTTTGGTGGGCACTGCTGGAGACAGCCATTGTTGCAGGGAAGAACAAAAGGCTTTAAACAGATGGGGGGAGGGCAGCCCCCTCCCTCCCTCCCCTCCTCCAGCCTCACCAGATTCTCCAGGAAAGCTGGTGTTCAATGCCCGGCCATCCCCCTGGTTCAATCACAGGCTAACGAAGGCACATTAATCATCCAATTATACACCTGTCAGGCCAGGAACAATGGCCGAGGCGGCTCTGAATGAGAGGGGGGGAGAGATCTATGCTGGGGGGGGGGGCTACGGGCAGAAGAAATCCAAGGGGGCACAATGGCAAACACAACGGAGATGACCCCCACCCCAAGCAGGAGGGGAATGAGCTGGGGTTTGTGTGTTGGGGAGCGAAAGGGAGTTTTGTTTCCCCAAACGGCACCCACGGGGGCCCTTCCCTCGCTCACGCACGGGGTCAGGTCTCCCCCCCCCAGCATCTGCCAGTGTGCACACTATAAAAGGGGAGGGGGGTGCCTCTATGGTTGCCAAGTCCGGGTTGGCAGATTCCTGGAGATTTGAGGGCGGAGGCCCAAGGAGGGCAGGGTTTGGGGAGCAGGGGGACCTCTCCGGGTTTATGATGCCCCTGCCAAGGCAGCCATTTTTCTCCAGGGGAACTGATCTCCGCCATCTGGGGTCGGGTCGTCATTCCAGGGGATCTCCATGAGCTAGGGACCGCATCCTCCAGGTGGGGCCTGGGGACCCGTGTTCCCTCTAAGCTGGGCCAGCGTGAGGCAGCTCACCGTCTTTTAGCCTCCGGCTCACAGATTTTTTTTGCCTCCGCTCAGGAAGGGAGGGCTCCGGAGCCAACGCAATTGATGCAGCAGCCAAATCGCGCGCTCACCACGTGCCTGCCGGTAGCTCACCAAGTCGGATTCTTGCTCACAAGACTCCACAGCTTGTAGGGAGCATTGCTGGACCCTGCGGACTCTGCCCCCAAATCTCCTGCCGGTAGCGGGGGGGGGGGGACAACCTTGCAACACTATCCCAGGCCCCACCTGGAGGCTCAAACAACAAATATACGCACTGCAAAAACCTTTTTTATAAGATAAAGTGTTCTATATGTTCCGTCTTATAAAGGGCATTGTGTATTATTCATTCTATTCTAAAACAGGTATATATTCATTACATGCAATATCGACAATAATAATCGGTTTGTACAATTTACCGTAATCGCTACCCGTCAATTTACATCCTTTTTACACAATCAACCCCAACAGGAGTTTCTAGAATTGTACACCTGCTTCTCCTTGCTTGAAAGTCTTCTAAAGGGGAAGTTTCCTTTTGTGGTTACATTGAAGTTTAAATTGATGTTTGTTGCTGGTCCTACAAAAGTCTATGAATGTCAGCTGCTTAATGGGCCGTGTTTCCAGAAGTACATTGGGATGCGAGACTCAGTGATTCCCTGGCCGCTCTGTATAGGCACACAGAGTCCAGAAGTAGCAAAGAGCAAGAGTCCAGGAGCACTTTAAAGCAGGGGTGTCGAACTCATTTGTTATGAGGGCCGGATCTGACATAAATGAGACCTTGTTGGGCCGGGCCATGAGTGCCATAAAATATAGTGCCAGGTAGCGGAGATATAGAATGTATCAAGGACACAAACACAAAGATTTTTTTTGTCCTTAAAATAAAAACATGCTTAAAACATCAGCACTCTTGCAATATTGTGTTTATTTAACAGTGTCTGATAACTGACACCTCTCGCTCTGGATCATTGCATCAAAATGTCTGTGCTGTTGCAGTCTCGAGTATGCTGTTCGGGTGTGTATCTGTAAGCTGCAAACCTAAGTTGATGCAGCAGCAGCAGCAGAACTAGAAGAAGAAGAAGAAGACAGCCAGTTCCACTGCGGACCTGACAGAAGCCCTCTGGGGGCCTCCTCCAGCCCCCGGGCCACATGTTTGACACCCCTACCTTAAAGACTAACAAAATTTGTGGCAGAGCAGGAGCTGTTGTGAGTCACTGATCACTTCTGCAGATACCATAAGGGGAAGGTTGTCTCTAATTGGCTGCACGAATTAAAATAACGTTGTTTAGGTGGCCGCTAACACTGCTGGTAGGGGCTGCGGTGGCTCAAGTGGTTAAGACGCTGAGCTGCGGACCGGAAGGTCGGCAGTTCAGCAGTTCGAGACCCGAGTGCCGCGTGACGGAGTGAGCTCCCGTCTCTGGTCCCAGCTCCTGCCAACCTAGCAGTTCGAAAGCAAGAAATTGCAAGTGGATAAATAGGGACCGTTTCGGTGGGAAGGTAACAGTGTTCCGGGCGCATCGGTATGTAGTCATGCCGGCCACATGACCATGGAAATGTCTTCGGACAGTGCTGGCTCTTCGGCTTGGAAATGGAGATGAACACCGCCCCCTAGAGTCGGATTTGACTGGCTTTCGAGCACGGGAAACCTTTACCTGACACTGCAGGTGGCAGCTAACACAATTCCAAAAGTGCCCACAGGCTCGAAAAGGTTGGGGACCCCTGCATTAGACCACCCTGCTACCATGACAGGATTGCCACCTTTTCCCCCTGGGTCCGCTCCTATGCCTTTCACAGAAATCTGACACGCAGAGACGAAAACGGGCAGAGTTTCTCCCCCATTGCTTTCTCCCTATGCCAGGGAAATCCCTACGCACCTACTTTAATTTCTATGCCTTCATCTGCTCTTAAAAGGCGCTGGAGCAGGTGGAGAAAAAAAAATAACAAAAGTTGGCAAACCAGACCCATGCAATCTTGCTCCCTGCTGCGTGTCCACAGATCAGATCAAGAGAAACAGAACGATGCGTCCGACCCACGCAATAAGCTCTCGTTTTACAGGAATCGTGTATAATCGCGGGGAAGTCATAAATATTCTCGCTTCAAATCTATCACGTCCCCAACCCATTCTTCATCTGGGTTTCGCAACGGCGGGGGAGCGGAATTGTTATGTCACCTGGTGAGACTGAATACCAGACCTGATTGCCGGGCATTTTTCAACAACACAAAATTAAATTTAACTTTAAAAAAAGAGAGAGAGAGAGAGATAGGAGAAAGTACAAAATGATAAATACACTCGGGTATTAATATGCAGAAACAAACAAGCAGGAAGGAAGGCCGGTGAGACACATTGCCATGGGTATGAGGACTGGCACTTTGATTAGAGGTTGGCAGCCGGCAGCCGCTACGCCTCGTCCGGCCGTCCCTCGAAAACAAATTAGAATATGTTTTTAAAATAATAGTCCTGCTCAGGGCTTTTTTTGTAGAAAAAGCCCAGCAGGAACTCATTAGCATAATAGGCCACTCCCAACAGCAGGAACTCATTAGCCTATTAGGCCACACCCCTGACAGCACAGCATATTAACATATTAGGTCACACCCCCATGTTACCCAGCCACACCCACCTTTTGCTTCTTATTCTGTTTACCTTGTTTGTTGTCCAAAACCAGGGCTTCTTTTGGAGCCGGAACTCCTTTGCATGTTAGGCCACACACCCCTAATGTAGCCAATCCTAATGAGTTCCTGCTCTTGGGTGTGGCCTATTATGCTAATGAGTTCCTTCTGGGCGTGGCCAACTTGGGAGCCAGACGGAACTACGTTCCTGTGCGGTCCTGCCCAAAAATAGCCCTGGTCAGCTTTCGTGTGCATGCTTCTACCGAGAATTCAACTTTGTTTCGTCTTAAAGGTGCCGCTGGGCTCAAACGTTGCCCTCTCGCTTCAGACTAACACGGCTAGCCCCCCCGGGGAATCTTTCTTAATGATTGAACAAAGTTCGAGTCCGGCGGCAGCTTGAAGATCAGCCAAGTTTTATTCAAAGTACGAGCTTCCGTGGGCAAGCGGACTCCTTCAGATGCAATGAAACGGAAATAGAAATAGCCGTCATACTATAGAGGGTGGGCAGTAAATCAGCATACAGAATAATGAAGATGTGAGAGCCAGTTTGGTGCAGTGGTTAGGAGCGCGGACTCTAATCTGGGAGAACCGGGTTCGATTCCCCGCTCCTCCACATGCAGCCAGCTGGGTGACCTTGGGTCAGTCACAAGTTCTCTCAGACCTGCTCTCTCAAGGGCAGTCCTCGAGAGAGCTCTCTCAGCCCCACCTCCCTCACAGGGTCTCTGTTGTGAGGAGGGGGAGGGAAAGGAGATCGTAAGCCACTCTGAGACTCCTTCGGGTAGTGAAGGGTGGGTTATAAATCCAATCTCCTCCTCTTCTCCTCCTCCTCTTCTTCTTCTTCCTCATCTTCTTCTCCAAACCCATGAGTGTGAGAGAATTCTCTGTTGTGGGGAGGGGAAGGGAAAGGAGATTGTAAGCCGCTCTGAGATTCCTTCAGTTAGGGAAGGATGGGGTATAAATCCAATCTCCTCCTCCTCCTCTTCTTCCTTTCCTCCTCCTCCTCCTCCTCTTCTCCTGCTTCTTCTTCTTCCGCAGCTGCATGAAGTGCACCGTGGACTTCCACAGGCAATTATGTTCTCCTCCTCTGTCTAGCAAGGATGTCACCTACCAGCATCTACAGTTAAAAGGGGACTGTACAAGGTCAGGCTGGCTTCTTTTGCTTGTTTTTTTTGGTTCCCGGCTCTGCTGCCAATGTTGCAGCCTCGCACCCTACTCAGTCCTTGACATGGACTTGTGGGATATTGTAACTCTGCATGTAAGAGGATTGGGGGGGGGGATTAAGAGAATTCTCTCACACTCATGGGTTAAGAGAAGAAGTTGAGGAAGAAGAAAAGAAGAGGAAGAGGAAGAGGAGGAGGAGGAGGAGATTGGATTTATACCCCACCCTTCACTACCCGAAGGAGTCTCAGAGCGGCTTACAAACTCCTTTCCCTTCCCCTCCCCACAACAGACACCCTGGGAGGGAGGTGGGGCTGAGAGAGCTCTTTCGAGGACTTCCCTTGAGAGAACAGCTCTGGGAGAACTTGTGACTGACCCAAGGTCACCCAGATGGCTGCATGTGGAGGAGTGGGGAATCAAACCCGCTTCTCCCAGATTAGAGTCCACACTCCTAACCACTGCATCAAACTGGCTCTCACATCTTCATTATACCCAAGGTCACACCAGCAGCTGCATGTGGAGGAGGAGTGGGGAATCAGACCCTTTTCTCCCAGATTAGAGTCAGCACTCCTAACCATTACACCAAACTGGCTCTTGACCCTTTTTGGCCCTTGCTTGTCCTTTGTGTTTCATCTTATGTAGGACTTCTCATCTTCTCTGTCTTACCTGGGCTTGGAGCTTGTAGCAAATGAACCTTTCTGATGTTAATCTGTTCACAATAAATTAAATGTACCTATGTGAATATGCCATGTAAGATGTGCTTCTATTTTGGTAAGTAAAAAATTCTTTCTCTTGTTCCCATTGGAGTCAGGTTGTCTTTGTAATTTGTACGGACAGCATTTTCCCCTTAAATGGGAAATGTGGAGGATTGGGGATACTGCGTAAAGCTTCTGTTCTTCCAAGATAAATGACATCTTCTTTTCAACATTTAACCCAATGGGACTACCGGGAAATGTAGTTCCAGACAACGGTCTCTGAGATTTTACAAGGGAACAAACAGGTGAATTCTGCTGGGCAGGGCTGGTTACAGGTTTTAGGGTGGCGTGGGGAGAAAGTACCCAGGGGTCCCCTCCGCTCCTCGGCTTACCACCCTGTCCACCTTCTTGCGCCTCTCTTTCCATCCACCTACTCACCATCAGTGTTCCCTCTAAGCTGAGTTAGTGTGAGCTAGCTCACAGTTTTTTAGCCTCCGGCTCACACATTTTTGTCTTCGCTCAGGAAGGAGGGCTCCAGAGCCAACTAATTGATGCAGTAGGCAAATCGCTCGCTCACACCTGTAATGCCAGTTGCTCACAAGGTAGACTTTTTGCTGGTAAGACTCCACAGCGTAGAGGGATCATTGCTCACCACCCCCACCTGCCTCCGCGTCCTTCCTCCACCTGCCTGTGAGCTCTAACACCACCCACCACATTCACAGCTGCCCACGTTCCCATTCCAGGTGGCGCCCAGTATGCACAGCTGGGGGTGGTGCAGCTGTGACCATCAAAACAGCTCCAGTCCTGTCCTGTATGATCTGCTGTACACCGTCTGTACACTGATGCCGTCTGGCAGGGACCCTGGGTGGCAGGGCGCTCATAAGCGGAGAAGGGAAGGCACCCTAGTGGGTGGAATGGAAGGCATAGAAATGGAGGCAGGTGTTTAGCAACTGTAGGTGCTGGCAGAAGCCCTGGGCCCTGTGTATAGCCTTTGTAACTCCATTTTTGTCACAAGTGAGTGCTTCACCTTTAGTTGTCTTGAATTCTTCTGTGAGGGGATGGCCATCGGGTGGCTCCGAAGAGAATATTCTTCTCTCTCATGCTTGTTAGAAGCTCTTCTCTAGGAAGCCTGGTATCTGAAGAAGTGAGTAGTGACTTGCGAAAGCTCATCCGCTGCCACAAAATGTTGTTAGTCTTTAAGATGCTACTTCGAAGAAGTGAGCAGTGACTCGCGAAAGCTCCTCCCCTGCCACAAATGCTGTTAGTCTTTAAGGTGCTCCTGGACTCCTGATCTTTTCTACTGCCACAGACAGACCAACACGGCTACCCGTCTTGAAGAATTCAGCAGTGACTCGCGAAACGTTGTTAGTCTTTAAGGTGCTACTTCGAAGAAGCGAGCCGTGACTCGCAAAAGTTCATCCCCTTGTGCGTCTTTAAGGTGCAACTAGGCTGCGATCATACCCACAATTAAACCCGACATAGGTGCTAATGCCGGGCGGATGTAAAGGGCGCAATCAGAGAACAACATCTGGGAAGCGCCCCGCAGCCATCGGCAGCCCATTCTGCTCCGCAGCAGAAGCAGAGTTAAAAGACACCGGGGGGGGGGGATCTGGTAGTAAATAGATTGCGATGGGCCACGGACGGACTTTCTGGCGTCTGATCGCTCCAGCGCACTCTCATGGCATCGAGACAGTCTGGCCATCCCAGCTCCATGCCGTTGTCCCCCCCCCCCCTTGAAGTATGCACATCATTGCAAACTCCATAGGGAGCCCTCGGTGCAGAGGTGTGATTCATCGATCCCTAAATAAATAAATAAATAAATATGGAAATAAATAAATAAATAAATAAATAAATAAATAAATAAATCGATCCCTCGTTTAAGCGCATGGGGGGGAAACAGCACCAACCCCCCCTCCCGACTCACTCACAGTTGCGTCTGATCACACACTGATGGACTGCGCCCACAGCTTCAAAGGGCGGTGTGATTGTGCAATTGCGGGGCAGATTCCTCCGGAAGAAATAGCCTCGCTCCCCCCTTTTTTTCTGGCACATGTGACCCCAACCCTAGATTCGAATCCAGCTCCCGAAGTCATTGAGTCTCTACTGCCATGTCTTCCAGTCTAACACACACAGAGACATACACACACACATTTCTCTGAAGCCACAATTCAAAATAAAATACCAATCTGGTGTTTTACACTCTGAATCCTTGAACTGGTTTGCCCACCTGGCGCGAGAGCACCGCCTAGTGACCGATCCGTGTAATTGCTTGCAGCCCCCTCGCATGATCCCAGTTCGGGGAGGGGGGCTTGCATTCCGATCGGATCTTTTGGGTAATTTTGGAACGGAATTCTGGGTGTCCTCCTTGCTGTGTGTGTGTGTGTGTGTGTGTGTGTGTGTTCCCTCCATTACCGAATATTGACACCCCTCCACCTAAGAACAAAAGATTTGCTATCAGCACGAAATAGGTATTATTTTGTTTTTGTTTTTCAAAAATGTTCTTGACCAACAAGCCAATGCAAACACTAACGCAACAGTGCCATCTTGTGGCCAGATGTTTAATGCATGCCACTGGGTTCCCCCTCCCCAACTCCAGTTTTTCTGGGTTTGGGGCTCCGGGCCTTTGCTTAATAACCACCTGACAGGCAGCCATTCAAAAGGGACAGCTCTTCCTATGGAATGGAAGTGACCTCCATCTGGAGACCCTGTCCCCCCCTTGCTTTAACAACCAGGAACAGTAACGGAGGAAGACTGACAAAAGTATATTACCACAGGGGTCAAGCCCAATTCTCCCTCTCTAAACTGTGGAGTCTTGTGAGCAAAAGTTCTACTCTGTGAGCTACTGGCCTTAAAGTTGTGAGCCAGCGATTTGGCTGCTGCATAAATCAGTTTGCTCTGGAGCCCTCCTTCCTGAGCTGAGGAAACAATGTGTGAGTCGGAGGCTAATAAACTGTGAGCTAGCTCACACTAACTCAGCTTAGAGGGAACACTAGTCAAGCCAAGAGCACCCTTACAAGTCAGATTGATGTACTTGTTGCCCTCTATGGCTGAACTCTGGGGGGAAATTCTGCAGGCTGAGCGCTGACTGGCTAGTGCTCGTAAAGTCACTAACCTTTTAACTTTTTTTTAAGTGTTTCTTTTAACAGATACACCAGCAAATGAAAAAGTAGTAGGAATAAATACTCAATTTTTTTTTTTTTAAGTAGCAAATGGTCCACCCCGAAGCACCCTGAAGCTGGCCACAGATGCAGAGTTCTGTTAGCTGGTCTGTATGGCTGCCATTTCATTTGAGGGTCACTTTCAATGCTCCGTCTAAGCAGTGGAGTCTTGTGAGCCAAATTCTACTTTGTGAGCTACTGGCCTTAAAGTTGTGAGTGAGCGATTGGGCTGCTGCATAAATTAGTCTGCTCTGGAGCCATCCTTCCCAAGCTAAGATAAAAATGTGTGAACCGGAGGCTAAGAAAACTGTGAGCTAGCTCACACTAACTCAGCTTAGAGGGAACACTGGTCACTTTATGTGTAAGGGAGGTTGTGTGAACTCTGTTTTGATTGTATGTTTGACTTGACCCAGAGATTGTTGTCGAGAACAGGGCGGGATTGACGGGGATTATCAAGCGCCCCAATTAGAGGCCTGATTTATTCCGGAAAGGTTCTGGAATTCTCACACAGCTGAATTCTACTTGACAGGTAGGATTGCAAGATCAGAGTTGGGAAATACCTGGAGATTTGGGGGTGGAGTTTGAGGAGGGCGGGGCTTCGGGAGGGGAAAGGACTTCGATGCCCATAGACTCCAGCTGCTAAAGCGGCCGTTTTCTCCAGGGGAACTGATCCCTGTTGCCTGGGGTTCAGTTGTAACCCCAGGAGATCCCACCAGCTGCCACCGGGAAGTTGAAATTCAACAACACCATCCGTGACAAAAATAACGAAGAGTCGATAAAGATACGTTGCGAAATCATTTATTGTAGTAATTCTGTAGAAAATTCTCTTCTCTTATCGCTCACACGCTAATGTGTGGGTTCTGTTATTAGAGAGTCAACATGGAATGTTTTCTTCAAGAGTTGATAAGTAGTAATTGATAAGAACTGGGACTGCTACGGGCTCAGATAAAGCAAATATTGTGAAACGGATTGCTTACATTGTGCAGCATTCGTCGGCGTGTGAGCGATAGGGGAAGAGAATTTTCTACAGAATTACTGCAGTAGATGATTTTGCAAACATATCTTTATTGACTCTTTGTTATTTTTGTCAAGGATGTTGTTTTTGGATTCCCACTTCCTCCCGTGATCTCTCATTTTCGGCTTCTGCCACCTGGAGGCTGGCAGGGGCTGGCAGAGAACATGGCGACCCTGTTTCAAAAGGGAACGGCCAGCAAGGGCGCCTTGCCCACCGAAGCGAAACTCTTCCATTTAATGTTTCATAGAAGGGCATCTTTCGAAATCACCCCAGTCCCTTGATTTATTCCGGGGTGGGTCTCGCCCTCTCCAGCATAGCAGCACACACCCTTCCCCCTAAAAACAGGGTAATAGGAAAAGGCTATTGCTCTGCCCCCTCTCACGGCCTTCTCCCAGAGGTTTGGAGTAGGATATCACTAGGATATCACTCAATAACTTTTTCAAAGCCATGAATGTAGATGCAGAATGGAAGGGAATTGGTATATGAAATGTTATTCTTATGCTGCCATCTAGTGGCCATCCCTGTCTGTGCACACACACACACTTTTTTGTATTTTTGTGTGTGTGTTTGTGTGTGTGTGTGTGTGCGCGCCTGTTCCTGGAAGTCATGGCGACCTCTGGCAACTCCTATTGGGGCACGGAGGACATCCGGAGAAGTGGCTTGATGTAGCCTGCCTCAGCCTCCCAGCCCTGGTATTCTTTGGAGGTTTCCCATCCAAATACTTGCTGGGGTCGGCCCCACTTAGCTTCTGGGATCTGACGAGATCGGGCTTGTCTGGGCTATCCAGGTCAACGCTATGTGCACGTACTATTTTGAAGGTTCTTCGCCTGCCCTCTACAACCTTATAGCCAGTGTGGTATTGTGGTTAAGAGCGGCGGACTCTAATCTGGGAGAACCAGGTTTGATTCCCCGCTCCTCCACATGCAGCTGCTTGTATGAACGTGGGTCAGTCACAAGTTCCCTCAGAGCTGTTCTCTCAGGAGCAGTCCTCGAGAGAGCTCTCTCAGCCCCACCTACCTCACAGGGTGTCTGTTGTGAGGAGGGGAAGGGGATTGTAAGCCACTCCAAGACTCCTTTCGGGGAGTGAAGGGCGGGGTATCAATCCAATCTCTTCTCTTTATCCCTTCTTATATCGGTTTTTGTACCAATTACAGTGTCTCGCATTTTCCCGAAAGAGCCCTAGCCCTCTTTCATCCATTTTCAAAGAGGGATACATGGTTCTCCCTCTCCCATTTCCCTCTCACAACAACCCTGTGAGGTAGGTCAGGTTATGCATCAAATAATAAGCAGGGGGATGGTTCAGGTCACGTTGAGGAAGATTGGGGAGGGGACTGGCCCTAAGTGTCACCCAGAGAAATTTTGTTACGGGCTGTGGGGTTTAAAATGGGGGCCCCCAGAACCTAGTCTGTTGCTCTCACCGCCACACCAGAGAACAGAGAATCCTGGGAACTGTAAGGCTGAGTTCACACACGCAGGAGAATGTAGTCAAAAAGAGATGGCGGAAATACCTTCCGGCAGAAGACAGCAGCCTCCCTTGAAGTCCTGGTTTTCCCTGAGGAGGAAACGTCAGATTTTTATTATCCCTACACCAGCTAGGGTTCCCAACTCTCAGGCCCATAGCTACAGTGGGGCTTTTGGGGCCTCCGCCCCCTTTCTTAAAGGCACAGCCCACAAGAATGTCTCCTGTAAATGTTTTTTTCAATTATTTTTTAAAAAATTGTCGTTGACTAATTCCCACACTGAGCAAGGGGGTTGGAATAGGTGACCTCTAGGGTCCCTTCCAACTCTGTGTCAAGAAACTGGTCTCCTTTCAGAGAGTTTCTCTGCCTCAGTGTTAGCTTTCTTGACTAGAGGAATCATCACCTCCACTGGCTGGCTTGTTATCAGAACGGTTGCTTAGGTTGGCAGAAGTGATTAACTTGTCGCAGCTGAGAACTGTCATCTGAAGTGGCTGACAGCTCGCAATTGAGAGATCTATCCTGGTCACAGCTTTCTATCGGCTAAATGGCTTTTCTTTCGGCACTGAGAACGTCAGCCCCACTGGAAGAAAACTTGCCCCACAAGCCACAAAATGCTGGCTACGGGCCTGCCAGCTCTGGGTTGCGAAATTCCTGGAGATTTGAGGGCAGTGCCTCGAAAAGGCGGCGTTTGGGGAGGGACCTCAGCAGGATCTTATGCCACAGAGTCCGCCTTTCAAAGCTGCCATTTCCTCTACGGAAACATTATTTTAAAGGTGTGCGTTCCTGTAAGCAGAATGGGGTGCTGTAGCTGACTCATTCCCGCACTGAGCAAGAGGGTTGGACTAGGTGACCTCTAGGGTCCCTTCTATCTCTGTGTCAAGAAACTGGTCTCCTTTCAGAGAGTTTTCCTGCCTCAGTGTTAGCTTTCTTGACCATAGAAGTCATCCCCTCCACCGGCCACCTTGTTATCAGAACGGTCGCTTAGGCTGTGATTAACTTGCGGCGGCTGAGAACTGTCATCTAATGTGGCTGACCGATCCCAATTTAGAGATCTATCCTGGTCACAGCTTTCTATCGGCTGCCATTTCCTCGAGGGGGGACTGTCCGCTGTCGTCTGACGACCAGTTGTCATTCTGGGAGACCTCCAGGCTCCACAGAGAGGCCGGTAACCTTACAGTGCATTGCCCAGTTTGTCTCATCAAAATACAGCTGTTTCGTGCTCCGAGCGATGCATTAAGCAGCTGGACTGGCGAAATGAAGAGGTGGAGTCCCTGAAATGAGAGGACCAAATGAGAAAGCCTTGGGGGGGGGTGTAAAGTGGGGTCAAGTCACAACCACCTTAAGGCGACCCCTCGCGGGATTTTTGAGGCAAGAGTTCATTCAGAGGTGGTTGGCCGTTGCTCGGTTAATGCCTATTGTTCTCGGAACTGCCTTTCCATTAATTTTGACAAGACAAAAATATTGGTTTTCTCTAAATCATGGGAGTGCAACCGTTGGTCAATAGCGGGAAGAGAAATACAGCAGGTAAAATCCTTCCGGCATTTGGGAGTGCAATTTTGTTACAATCTTAGCTGGTGTTTGCATAGAGAACACTCCCTGGTTATGGCTAAGAATAAGGCTGCAGCCCTGATTCGGGTTTTTTCCCACAAGGGCAACCAATTTGTACCAGCTGCGCTTAAGATCTTCCAAGCGGCCGTTATATCTCGTCTGCTATACGGGATTCCTATCTGGATTCAGTCTTTTACTAGGAGAGTTGAGAGCAGCTACTCCACTTTTCTGCGCAGGATTCTTGGTGTTTCCAACTCAGTGTCGCTCTTTGCCCTTTATAAGGAGCTGGGTCTCCACTTGATAGAATCTCGGGCTTGGATCATTACGATCAAATATTGGCTTCGGCTCCACTTTCGATCTCCTGCTAGCCTAATGGCCCAACTTTTAGCTGACCCCTATACATCAGAGTGGTCACAGGCCATAGTGAAAAAGGTGGGTACCCTAGGTATTGATCTGGAACCACTCTATAACTGTGGTGAGGTAGCAATCTTGCAGGTGGTTAGGAGGAGAATTTGGGATATAGAGGCGCAGATCATTAATGCCGGTAGTCTTGGAGCTTGTTCTCCCTATTCATTACCCCTCCTCCCCTTGCATACCTCCATGGTACCATATATCACTAATTTGACAATTCCAGTTTTTAGGAGGGTTTTTATGCTTGCAAGGTTCAACCTTTTCCCCTCAGTAGTGGTCTCTGGTAGATACAGGG
>NW_015176551.1:11481-31920 GCF_001447785.1 Gekko japonicus | reverse complement strand
GGTTTGTTTCAGCAAATATCATCAGGAGACCGAAGTCCCGGCAAGATGCAAAAACGGCAACAGGAAGATGCAAAAACGGCAACAGGGACGAACTTTCTCGAGTTTTGACCGTTCGTTTCGACGCGTGTCTTTGTCAAACATCAATTTTCCAGCGTTCTTCTTCACATCAATTGCACCATAAGGCACTCAAACATTCATGGATGGCTTTCCATAGCTCTTACATTCAACAATTGTTGTCCGGAAACAATTGTTGAATGTAAGAGCTATGGAAAGCCATCCATGGTGCAATTGATGTGAAGAACACTGGAAAATTGATGTTTGACAAAGACACGCGTCGAAACGAACGGTCAAAACTCGAGAAAGTTCGTCCCTGTTGCCGTTTTTGCATCTTGCTAGGACTTCGGTCTCCTGATGATATTTGCTGAAACAAACCAAGATTAAAATGATATTGATTATTGATATTGTATTTTGATCAATTGAATATACTATACTGATTGCATGAACTTATGCAGCAACTTCTTGCGTGTTAATGACTTCTGAGATCTGACAAGATGAGGCTAGCCTGAGCTATCCAGGTCAAGGCAAGAGATGAGCAGAGGTGGTTGGCCATTGCCCGCCTCTGCGTTACACTCTCGGGGACTTGAGCAGACTCGTTTTCCTTTCCCCCTTTTAACAGACTCTCTGCTGCCCTCCCCACCCTGAGCCTATTCAGTCCACACTAGGCCATTTCTTGGAAGGGGGAGGAATCTTCTTTTTAAGGGACTCGCCTCCGTCAGGAGAAATCCACTTTACCTGCAGACAGACCCACTTTACTGCTTTTCGCAACAGGTCGTCTCCTCCGACATCTGCTTTTAGAGCGAACAAATGGGAGATCTGCAAATAACCGCAGACCGGGAGAGGATCGAATGGCCTTATAAACGTTCAGGGGTTAGAGCGACTCCCCCTGTAGTTGTTGTAGATTTTTCTGGGCTATACGGCCGTGGTCTTGGCATTGTAGGACCCAGAGGTCATTTGGGGGGGGAATGCGGGGGATCGCAGTCCCCCAGGGTGAGGGGATGAAGCCCCGCCCCCGCTTCCGGCCGCCCCGCTTCCAGCCCTCATTCAGCCAGGAGGAGGCAGGAGAAGAGGGAGGGTAAGTTGCTTCCTCCCTGCCTCTCCCCACTCCTGCCTGCCTGGGGCCAGGGAGGGCCTTCGCGGGGCTTCCTTGCACTCCCGCCGGCCTTGCAGGTCCACCGCCGGGCCCCTCATGGGGCTCGGCAGTGGAGCTGCAAGGCCAGCGGCGGCCGGGACCGTTGGGGGTGGTGTGTGTGGCCTTATGACACACTTCCAGTGATGTCAGGGGGTGTGGCCTTATGACACACTTCCGGTGATGTCAGGGGGTGTGGCATATGCTAATGAGTTATGCTAATAAGTTCCCCTAGCTCTTTTTCTACGAAACAACCCGGTAGGACCTCACGTTTCGCCAGCAGCTGTGACTGGCATCCTCAGAGGCATAACACGGAAAGATGGAGGACTCTCTGTGTCAAGGTGAGAAGAAGAAAAATGGTAGGCAGGTAGTTTATATCTACTCAGGAAGGTGGGGTAGGGCTGAGTCATTATCTTCTCGGAGTCCCCCAGGCTGTGAACATGCTGATGGAGGAGCTTTCCTGCGGAGGCTCTTTTGCATCTGGATGGGCTGCTGAAATTCTAATCTTATGTCTAGTGCTATTGTAAGATGTAGAGCCTTTTGTGTTTTTCAGGACACCCCTGTCTCCCGTTGTTCTTTTACCTCTTTTAGCCGGCTCTCGGTTGCTCTCAAAATCCCCTGCTTCCGGGAAACATGCCCAGTCTGGTTCCCTCCCCCCTTTTGTCAATTTACAAACGTGTATACTAGGAGCTGCGGTGGCTCAAGTGGTTAAGACGCTGAACTGCAGGCTGTGGAAGGTCGGTAGTTCAGCAGTTCGAGACCCGAGTGTGCCGCATGACGGAGTGAGCTCCCGTCTCTAGTTCCAGCTCCTGCCAACCTAGCAGTTCGAAAGCAAGAAATTGCGAGTAGATAAATAGGTACCACTTCGCTGGGAAGGTAACAGCGTTCCATGCGCCTTGGTGTTTAGTCATTTAGTCTTCGGCTTGGAAACGGAGATGAGCACCGCAACCCTAGAGTCAGACTCGACTGGCTTTCGAGCAAGGGACACCTTTACCTTTACTATACCAGGAATGTCCTTTGCATACGTAAAAAACCCCACCCTACCATGTCCGTGGTGTGCCCTGGTTTTGCTGCTGTCAGTATTCGCACAAGCCTCCTGTTTTATTATTATATACAGCAGGGGGTCCCCAACGTGGAGGCCATGGGCACCATGTCATCCGCCAACGTCTTTTCTGGGGCCCGCCAAGTGTTTTGAGAAAGTGGGAAGGCCTCAGATTGGCTGTGCCGATTAAAAAATCCATGCAACAGTCAGATTAGACTGTGGTAACTTGCTCTGCATTGGCTTGAGAGCCAGTTTGGTGTAGGGGTGAGAAGTGTGGACTCTAATCTGGGAGAACCGGGTTTGATTACCCATTCCTCCACAGGCAGCTGCTGGTGTGACCTTGGGTCAGTCATAAGTTCTTTCTGTTCTCTCAAGGGCAGCTCTCGGGAGAGCTCTCTCAGCCCCACCGACCTCACAGGGTGTCTGTTGTGGGGAGGGGAAGGGAAAGGGGATTGTCAACCGCTCTGAGACGGCTTCGGGTAGTGAAGGGCGGGGTATAAATCCAATCTCTTCATCTTCTTCTTCTTCCCTTGAGACTGACCTGGAAGCTCCAGCTGATCCAGAATGCGGCGGCGTGAGTCCTGACGGGAAAGTCACGGACAGCACATATACATCCGGAAGGTGCTGCACCAGCTACACTGGCTCCAGTGGAATACCGAGTCAAGCTCAAAGTTTTGGTATTGGTCTATAAGGCCTTGTTGGGGACTGATAAGGAGCTGCGGTGGCTCAAGTGGTTAAGACGCTGAACTGCAGGCTGTGGAAGGTCGGTAGTCCAGCAGTTCGAGACCCGAGTGTGCCGCATGATGGAGTGAGCTCCCGTCTCTGGTTCCAGCTCCTGCCAACCGAGCAGTTCGAAAGCAAGAAATTGCAAGTAGATAAATAGGTACTGCTTCGGTGGGAAGGGAACAGCGTTCTGTGCGCCTCGGCGTTTAGTCATGCCGGCCACATGACCACGGAAACATCTTCGGACAGCGCTGGCTCTTCGGCTTTGAAACGGAGATGAGCACCGCAACCCTAGAGTCGGATTCGACTGGCTTTCGAGCAAGGGAACCCTTTACCTCTACCTTTTTAGGGACTGATGATGTACCTACAGGACCGTTTCCTCCGTTATGTCCCCGGGAGAGCGTTACACTCCTTAAACAGCAATCTGCTGGTGTTCCCCAGCCCTAAAGACATACGACTGTCCTCCACTAGGGCCGGGGCCTTTTCAAACCTGGCCCCAACCTGGTGGAACTGTCTGCCAAGTACCCTCAGGGCCCTGCGGGATCTGACGCAATTCCGCAGGGCCTGCAAGGCCGAGATGTTCCGCCAGGCTTTTGGCTGAGGACAGCGATGGCGTCAATATTGGCTGGCGCCCCTCTCAACTCCCCGCTGTTTACATCTATCTCTCCCTCTTTCCCCAGTCTGCAAAGCAGCCAACAGCTGGAACTGGGACTGGTTAATTATTTGCCATTGGTCAGGGCTCTTTCTGTAGCAGGGGCTCCTTTGCCTATTAGGCGACACACCCCTAACGTAGCCAATCCTCCAAGAGCTTATAGAGCTCTTCTTACAGGGGCTACTGTGAGCTCTTGGAGGATGGGCCGCATTAGGGGTGTGTCGCCTAATATGCAAAAGAGTTCCTGCTACAAAAAGAGCCTTGCGTGGCCATCTGATTGTTTGAAATATTTTATTAATGCTCTAAACTGATTTTATTTTGCTCAGTTTTATGGTGCTTGTACATTACCCGGAGCCCTGTTGTGGCAGGGATTGGGCAGCTCATAAAATGATGATGATGATGATGATGATGATGATGATGATGATGATGATGCATCCTGTTAAATAGAGTTTCCTCCTAAAACATTAAAGAGTTTCCATGTTGTTGTTGTTCAGTCGCACAGTCAAGTCCGACTCTTCGCGACCCCATGGACCAGATCACGCCAGGCCTTCCTGTCTTCCGCCGTCTTCCATGAGCATTGTGCAAAACCTCGTTCCCTGATGTTTTGTGGTTGGCTCCGCCTCCCATGCCGTTTTGCCGTTCTGCGCCATAATTCCAGAGGTGCCTGTTGGCTCCAAGAGGCCGGGGAACCTCGGATATTTAGCGTTCAGGATCCGTATTTCCAAAAGTCTAAGTGTGTATTTCAGCACGCGCAATGCACTCCCAAGAGGTGGGTAAAAATAAAAAGGTTCTCGTCTCAAAAATAACCACTCCTTTTAAGATCTAAGGTGTTGTTTTTTTTCCTCTTCAAAATAAAATGTATTCATAAACTTGTTCATTTGTTCCCCGAAGGGTGTCATGCATGCTCGGCGAAACAAGATTTCTCGTCCGCGGAATAAAGAACAGGCAGAATTCAACGCTTTTATGGCAACCTGTACAAAGACAGAGAGAGCGAGAGAGCGCGCAACCCAGAGTTCTTTAAAAAAAACAAAATTAAGGGAAGAGAGAAAGTGTGAGCTAGAGAAGAAGAAAGAGACAGCGTTGGGGGGGTGGGCGAGAATTTTTGCTCTGTGTGGGCGTCTGTGCCATGGCCCTGCTAACGCAGAAAGAAGCTACAAATGTCCTTTTGTCTGAAAATTGGTATGTCCAAAAAGGGAAGTGTTACGAAAACCAGATATTAAAAACGCACATGCGCCCGCCCGGATGGGGTCACATTTCCTCGCCCTCCCCACAAATGTGTTAGAAAATTGTTCCCATACTTCGGTTTCTTTAGAAATTCAGACGAGAATTCAGGCAACTTTCTTTCAAAAGAAAATACTCGAAGGTCCAGAAGGCGGGGCTGTGATGGTGGATCCTCTTCCTGCCACCTTAAAACCACCCCCAAACCATATACAGAAAAGCGGGGGGGGGGGTGGAAGGTTAGAGTTGCCACTCCAGGATGGAAAATTCCTGTAGATTTGGGGGTGGAGCTTGGAGAGGGTGGGGTATATATCATGCCACAGAGTCCGCCTTCCAGACCAGCCTTTTTGGAGATCTCCGGGCCCCTCCGAGGTTGGCAACTCTACGGAGGCGGGAGAGATCTGCCCAAATGCAAATCCTTGTCCGATTTCAATGCCGTGCTGGTGAGGGAAAAGCCATCCCCTTCAGGACTTTGCATTCGCACAGTGTCCCCACGGTTGCCAACTCTGGGTTGAGAAATCCCCGGAGATTTGGGGGAGGGGGTGGAGCCTGAGGAGGGTGGGGTTTGGGGGAGGGGCGTGGCTTCAGTGGGGTAGAATGCCACGGACTCCACCTTCCAAAGCAGCCATTTTTCTCCAGGTGGACTGATCTCTGTCATCGGGAGATCAGTTGCAATGGCGGGAGGTCTCCAGCCACTACCTGGAGATTGGCAAGCCTAGGTGTTCCTTTGAACCCGGGGTCATCGAATCCCACACACAAAGCACTTGCTTAGCTGATTTTCACAGGCCCGTAGCTACCGGGGGGCTCTCGGGGCCCTGCCCCCTGACTTACCGCCAAGGCCCCACGACTTCCAATTTTTAAATTTTTATTTATGGCACTCACTTGGGGGTGGGTGGTGGGTGCCCCCTGGGTTATTTAAAGGCCCCCTGGATTTAAAAAAGATCCTGGCTAGGGGACTGCCCTGGCTCTGTTTCGGCGAGACGCGGACTGAGCACAAAGTCCCACGGATGAGTTCTTTGGCTATGTCTAAATCGGGCCTAAAAGTGTGAGCGGAAAGCCAGACTTCTGGTCTAGGAAGGAAGGGCCCAACTCTTTCGGCCAAAGGGTACCGAATGGCAAACACCCAGGAGCTACAACGATGGCTACCACAGGCCTCAGTCCTTCTTCTCGCTTGCCAGCAGCGCGAGTGTCCGAGTTCAGCTTCCCCCAAACAACCCCCTGGCTTTTCTCCACTTTTGGCCTGCTCCCCCCACTAATGTTGTCAGCTCTGGGTGGGGGAAGACCTGGAGATTCGGGGGTTAAAGCCTGAGGAGGGCAGGGTTTGGGTCGGGGAGGTATCTGAGCAAGGTGCAGGGTCCTAGAGTCCACCCCCCAAAGCAGCCATTTTCTCCAAGAGAACTGGTCTCTGTTATCTGGAGATCAATTGCAATCAGTGGGAGATCTCCAGGCCACACCTGGAAGCTGGCAACCCTACCCTCGCTGTCGAGCCCTCTGAGGCATGGGGATGGCAAAGAGCCCAACACTGCCTTCCGAGACCAGCCTTGGGGTTACCCCACTGCCCTCTTCCAGGTTGGCCAAAGCTACGGTTGCCAGCCCTGGGTTGGGAAATACCTGGAGATTTGGGGGGTGGAGGCTGAGGAGGGCGGGGTCTGAGGAGGGGAGGGACTTCAATGGGGTATAACGCCAGCTACCACCCGGAGGTCGTCAAACCAAGTCTACACGCCGCAAAAAATAACGAGAACTGCAATTTATATAAAGAACCGAATTTACTTAATGCAATAGATATCTCAGGTTCTATGTATCTTTTGGAGTCGTGTTCGAGAGCCTTGTGGAAGCACTGAACGGGGAGATAAGCCGGCCAACGACCTCTGTCGCTTCCAGGTTTTTGACAAGGTCAGATCACAGCAAGGACACTTGACGGTTGAAAGACACGGAGTCCACTTGCTGAATGAATGGACGTGACCGCATCAGCAGTTTAGTAGTGACACTAAAAGACTGTTGAATTTTCGACACATCGAAACTGAGTTATCTATTGCGTTACATCAATTCAGCTCGCCAGAAACTGGCGGGAGCCAGTTTGGTGAAGCGGTTAAGTGTGCGGACTCTAATCTGGGAGAACCGGGTTTGAGTCCCCACTCCTCCACTTGCACCTGCTGGATGACCTTGGATCAGTCACAAGTTCTCTCAGAGCTGTTATCTCAGGAGCAGTTCTGGAGAGAGCTCTCTCAGCCCCACCCACCTCACAGGGTGTCTGTTGTGGGGAGGGGAAGGGAAAGGAGTTTGTCAGCCGCTCTGAGACTCCAAGTGAAGGGCAGCATATAAATCCAATCTCTTCTTCTTCTTTATACAAATTGCAACTTTCGTTATTTTTCACAGTGTGTATACTGAGGCTGTGGTCACACGGCAAGCATACCGCAATTTCTTCCCACTGTAGGTTTGATTGGGGATATTTTTAAGCGGGTTCAGATGATCACACATCCCTTACCCAACCGCTTGCATTGTGCTCCAGGCACCGACCGTCCAGACAGCCGTGCCACCCAAGTGACGGTGTGGCACAATTGTTAAAAAAATAATGATGATGAAAGCCGGGGGGGGGGGGACTACCGGAAGAAGGATGTTCAGATGACCTAATTGCAATAATTGCGAGAGAGATGGCTGCCTAGATCGGCAAAATCGCAGATTCAAAGTCGAAATACTCGGAAAATACTTGAAAACTCACTAGGGAACCAGGGGGATCGTGCGAGTGAGCCCACTTCGGCGCGGGAGACGGACGTGGACATCTGATCAGCGAGTTTAAATATGAGAGGGAACTGCGGGGAAACCCGATCAAAATGACCGTGTGACCACAACCTTTTGTTTGACAACCGATCCCATGATCTCTCTACTTTTGTAACCCCCTGGACGTTGACAGCCCAAGCCAAAATGGCTAGGATAGAAGACCCACCAGGTGAAGCCGCGGAGGTAGGACAGAGCCTCCCGGTCTTACCTGAGGAGGGTATCGCCGCAATAGCCTTCCTCCAAACACACCTTTGTTACCATTTCGGGCCTCACCCTCAACTTAGGTCCCAAACCGGGTTGGCGTTCCACACCCCATTTCTCCACTCTCTCCGCTGTGTGTTTGCCTCTTTTCACGGCTGATATTTCGAACGGAAGCTCCATAGGGGCAGGGAGCTCTCTCCTTGGTTAGGCAGTAGAACTCCGTGTTACACTGATAATTCTGTACAAATAATGAGTGTATGCACACAAAGATAAAAGATGAGTCCGGCCTCTTTGGAGGGGTAGGAAATCGGTGCCCACTCCCCTCGTACTGGTCACCCTTAGGGATCACTCCTGGTCTCATAAAGAAGACGGGTGGAAACTGAGCTGTGTGGTGCAACAGAAGTTTGGGAGAGGTTGGCGCCTGGGGTGGGGTATAATGCCGTAGAGTCCACCCTCCAAAACAGCCATTTTCCCAAGGGGACTGATCGCTGTAGTCTGGGGATCAGTCATAATTCTTGAAGATCTCTGGGGTCCATCTGCAGGCTGGCAACTCTAAGCACGAGTTTTTCTGGAGTGGAAGGGCACGACCAGGGCTCTGGGTGCAAATGAGCTAGCATTTCACCAGCCGGGCCACTGAATGTCCTGTGCAAAACCTGGCAAAAGGGAGATTTGCTGGACTGAACCCTTAATCTGTTGGGTTTTCCCGAGGCTCTACACCTCGGCCCCGAACTGGCAGAGCCCGCCCTTCCCCTGCCCTTCATGTGCCACGTTCCTGCAGGCCGTGCTGCCCCACCCGAAGAGCTAGCATTTTTTTGAAACCAGAAGCTGGCAACACAGATCAATGGGGATTGGGCGGAGGCCCCGTATCAACCATACCATGCTCAACCTGACATCCCCAGGATAACTTCTGAACGAGTCGCACACAGAATTCCAAGAGAGGGTCCAAGAGAGAGTGGGTCACTGCAGGTGGTGGTGGTGGGGGGTTGTGCGGCTGTAGCAAAACGTTTGCAACTCTTCTTCCTTTTCTAGGAAAAGGTCCAGCCTAATACTTCTGCCGTCCAACAAAACGGGAGGGAACCAGACGCCTGTGCTTCAGTCAGTGGCAACGCACCTGCTTTATGTGCAGAAGGTCCCCGGTTCGATCCACGGCACTTCCACCTTGAAGAGCTCAGGCAGAAGGAACTAGGAAGACCCTCTGCCTGCCCGAGATGTCAGGATAAGGCAGTGTCAGAGCCTAAGGCTCGTTGGACATCTGTACCTGAAAAGGAGGTGGATATCTGTGATGCCTCGGGTGGCCAGCTCGGAGTTGGGTGTTACCTGGAGATTTTGGGGGTGGAGCTTGGGGAGGGTGGGGTTTGGGGGAGCGGAAGGACCTTGACAGGGTACAGTGCCATAGAGTCCACCTTCCAAAGCAGCCGTCCAGGGGAACTGTTCTTGGAGATCATTTGTAGTAGTGGGAGATCTTCAGGAGCTACCAGAAAGTTGGCGAACCTAGTAATGCCAGGCAATGTTCCCTCTAAGCTGAGTCAGTGTGAGCTAGCTCACAGTTTTTTTAGCTTCTGGCTCACATTGTTGTCTTAGCTCAGGAAGGGAGGGCTCCAGACGCAGTCGCCAAATCGCTCGCTCACAACGTTCATGCCAGTAGCTCACGAAGTAGCATTTTTGCTCACAAGACCCCACAGCTTAGCGGGAGCACTGACGACGGGTGGCCCAAAATACAGGAGAGAGAGGGGAAACAGCCGATTTACTGGGATGTGTGCTTGATGCCCAGAAGAGAGAGTTGTGGGTGTCAGAATTATTTTTTTTACTGATGGCGTCTATATATTAGATATATAGATTCTGACTTAATGTGTGTTGTCATCTATATCACAGTGTTTGCTTGTTGGTTGTGCTTCCAGGCGGTGGCTGGAGATCTCTCGCTATTACAACCGATCTCCAGGCGATCGTTATCAGTTCCCCTGGAGAAAATGGCTGCCTTGGAAGGCGGACTCTCTGGCACGATTTATTTTATTCATTTATACTTATATTTATACCCCGCCCACCCTATAAATAGGCTCTGGGTGGCTCACAGAGGTCCCTCCCCCTCCCCCAAATCTCCAGGTGCTTCCCAACCCGGAGCCGGCAACCCTCTCTGGACGTCCCTTTGTCAGGAATGTTGAAGCTCTGAATTCCCTGAGCGGGGGCGATTGGACCGAGGGGCCTCGAAGGAGGCTTCCAGCTCAAGGACCCTACTGTAATTTGTGCTCCAAAAAGAGAAACTCCAAGGCTTGTGAAGATCTACAACCAATGGTCTGCATCTTCGTTCCCACGACCCAAAGGGCGGCAGCGTTTGCTCCCGACGGGGCCTGGATCGTCTCGCCATTCGTAGATGTACGAGAGAAGAGGTCAACGTTCCGACTGGAGAGGGATCCTCTCTCTCAGCGACACGGTAAGTCTGTTTCCTATCTTTCCGAGGCCTTGGAGTCCCACCTTCCATGTGATCTGGATCCCTCGCTGTGCTGAGAGGGTTTGAATGATGGGATCGCTGGGGACGGGTGGATCTCAAAGGATTTCCCACCGTCGGGACTCCCGGGGGAGGTATGGCTGTGACGAAGGGATGCCCTAGGGGATCCATCCCACACACGCAACATCTACATTCATACTGCATAGCGGGGGGTGGAAAGCACTATCAAGTCGCAGCAACCTCGTAAGGTTTTCAAGGTAAGAGACATTCAGGGGTGGTTCGCCATTGCCTGCTTCTGCATAGCAACCCTGGGCTTCCTTGGCGGTCTCCCATCCAAATACTGACCAGGGCCGACCCTGCTTAGCTTCCGAGATCTGACGAGATCAGGCTAGGCTGGGCCATCCAGGTCAAGGCAAGAGACATTCAGAGGCGGTTTGCCATGGCCTGCTTCTGCATAGCAAATTTGGACTTGCCTGGTGGTCTCCCATCCAAATACTAACCATGGCCAACCCAGGCCCGTAGCTATGGTGGGGTTTGGGGGGGGGGCTCTGCCCCCATTTCTTAAAGGCACAGCCCAAGAATTTCTCCAGTAAATGCTTTCCCCCCAGTCATTTTAGAATAGCACCGCAACCCTAGACTAGCTTAAGAGCAAGGGAACCTTTACCTTTTACTCCTTTAAGCAGAGTGGGGCGCTGTAGCTGACTAATTCCCACACTGAGAAAGGGGGTTGGAGTAGGTGACCTCTAGGATCCCTTCTAACTCTGCGTCAAGAAACTGGTCTCCTTTAAGGGAGTTCTTCTGCCTAAGTGCTAGCTTTCTTGACTATAAAAGTCATCACCCCCACCTGCCGGCTTGTTCTCAGAATTGTCGCTTAGGCTGGCGGAAGCGATTAACTTGCAGCAGCTGAGAACTGTCCTCCGAAGCGGTGGACTGCTCGCAATTTAGAGATCTCTCCTGGCAACAGCTTTCGATTGGCTAAACGGCTTTTCTTTCTGCACCGAGAACTTCAGCCCCACCAGAAACATAATTGCCCCCAAAGCCACAAAATCTTGGCGATGGGCCTGGGCCAACCATGCTTAGCTTCTGAGCCCGTTCGCGGGGTAGGGCGGGGTAGAAATACTCGAATAAATAAATAAATAAATCTGACGAGATCAGTCTAGCCTGGGCCATCCACGTCAGGGAAGAAATAAACAGAGGCGGTGTGCCATTGCCTACCTCTACAAAAAAAACCTGGACTTCCTTGGTGGTCTCCCATCCAAATACTAAGCCAGGCCGACCCTGCTTTGCTTCTGAGATCGGATGAGATCGGGATAGCCTGGGTTATCCAGGTCAGGGCTTCATGTCGGGGTCGCTTGTTAATTTCCGCTGTGGGTGACATGAACTAGGTCACAGAGCGGATGTCCCGCAATTCTTTACCGAGAGGAAGAAGTTTGATAGAGTTCTCCTAGGGAGGGCGCGTAGAAGGTGATCTACTCTCCCGATCGATGGTCCCTTCACAGAAAGATCAGGAGAAAGAATATTCCTTTACAGGAGGGGTATGTACTTCTTTCCTTAAACCCCTCTTGCCAGGGACAGTGAAGCGGACATTTAAAAAGCACATTAAGGGCGGCTTAACCTGAACTTAACGGTTCGTGTGAAACCCGCCAGTGTTCGCCCTCCGGGGGGGGGAATCACAAAGGGGAGGAGGTGGGAGCTGAACTTGAAGCCAAATGTCCCCTCGTTTTTGGCTGCACCCAGTCCGGGCCAAATGGCCTGGACAACCCCACCGCGGCCTAGCGAGACGTTTTGAAAACCACGAGACAACTATCGATAACGTCAAACGGGGGAAAAAGCAAGAGAGAGATAAGAGAGAATAAACATCAAAACTCCATCGCGTTCCAGCTATTGTCCCTCTCTAGTATCTCCCCTTCCCACTCCACGTGCCCCCCCATTACAAACAGAGCGAGGGGTGTGGGGGGAGACAACACTTCTCACAAGACCCCCCCTCCGATGGAACAAGAGGCCTAGTTCTTCCAAATTCTGGGGTTCTCGCTGGGGCAGAGATGGAGAGAACCACTGGATGGCTTTTTAGTAAAGACTCCCGCTGGGTCCTTTGGCCCAGGTAGGAGGCCAAGAGGACATCCCAAGCGACCCCTGTTTGACTTCCGGTTCCTGTTGGTTTCCCCGCCAAATCCCCCAGGTCTGTGGGGCAGCGGGAAGACCCCCCCATGCACATACGCACACAAAAAACGTTGGAATGTTTGCCGCAGAAGGGGGAAGGGAAAGGGGTTCTCCTTGCTACAGCTGCGAGTTAGAAAAATATGCGCCCCCCCTGGGCCTGGCAGCAAGGAGAGAGAAGATCTGTGGTACAAACAGATGCTTGGTGGGGGGGAGAAGTCTGTGTGCAGAGGTACCCTCTTGCAGACTGGGTTACCCTCTGGCCTCCCTCTTCGCCCACTCCCGTCCCATCTCTTCGCCCTCCGGCCACGAGTCTTCAGAAGCTCTTGATGTGGCAGTAGGCCTCCAGGCCGGCAAAGAGGATGTAGATGAACCACAGGCCCACGAAGAGGGTCACGGTCAGGATTTTGGCGGTTCGGGGCCCCCCCAGCTCGCCCCCTATGTGCGGACGGCGCCGGTACATGAGGACGCTGATGCAGATGAAGGCAAAGATGGTGAAGAGGGTGACGGGGAAGGCCATGGTCCCCGCCGCTACCTCGAAGTCTTTGCCCTGGAAGGCCCAATAGATGGCGGCCACCGACCACGCCACGCCCAGGCCCAGGAAGACGTTGACTGCGTTGCTGCCCGTCACGTTGCCGATGGAGGCGTCGGCGCACTGGTCCTGGAGGGCCGCCACTTTGCTGGCGAAGGTGTCTGCAGGGAAGAGAAGAGCCGGGTCAGAAGGAGGCCGTGAACAGGGTCGCCAGCCCTCCAGGTGGGACTTGGAGATCTCCTGCTACCAGGGCCGGCCTCAGCTTATTTTGCACCCCTGGCGAGGATCCCTTCTGGCGCCCCCCCCCCCATGTGCCCACCAATTTTCAAAAATAAATGTATTTTAGGAAGAATGAAAAACACAAATAATCAAGAAACTCCCAGAGTACGGGGCCGGGTGCAGCTTGGCACCCCTAAGGGCCGGCCCGCTCTAGGCAATCGCCTAGTTCACCTAGTGAGTGAGCCGGCCCTGCCTGCTATTACAATTGATCTCCGGAGAACCGAGATCAGTTTCCCCTGGAGAAAAGGGCTGCTTTGGAGGGCAGACTGTAATGACACTGTACCCTGATGGGGTCCCTCCCCCTTCCCAAACCCCGCCCCCAAATCTCCAGGAATCTCCCTACCCAAAGTTGGCGACCTTAGCTGGCCATCACACTGATGAGAACAAAGACTGGTTTTCTGCTTTTCCAGAGGGCAAGACTAGATTTCTCCCACCTCTCTCTCGTATGTTTTTATCCTACTCGTCTTCCATAGAATGCAGGGAAGCACAACGACCCTGTGAGGGAGGTTAGGCTGACAGAAAGGGTGACTGGCCCAAGGTCAGTCAGCAAGCTTCCATGGCAAGTGGAGCAGGGATTCGAACCTGGGCCTCCCAAATCCTAGTTTGACACGCTAGCCAGTATTCTACATTGAGTCACGAGGTTTCCATCCCAGGTCAGGCTGACAACCTCCAGGTGGGTATGGGAAAGTATGACACTGTGTATAATAGATGCAGGCTGTGGAAGGTCGGTAGTTCAGCAGTTCGAGACCCGAGTTGCCACATGACGGAGTGAGCTGTGACATGCTCCTGCCAACCTAGCAGTTCGAAAGCAAGAAATTGCAAGTAGATAAATAGGTACCACTTCGGTGGGAAGGTAACAGCGTTCCGTGCGCCTTGGTGTTTAGTCATGCCGGCCACATGACCACGGAAACGTCTTCGGACAGCGCTGGCTTTTAGGCTTTGAAACGGAGATGAGCACCGCAACCCTAGAGTCGGATTCGACTGGCTTTCGAGCAAGGGAACCTTTACCTTTACCTTTTATAATAGATGTATGCTTAAGGTAGATCTATTTTGTGCTGCCTGATAGAACTTTAGAGGTATGTTCTCCTAGACAAGTTATGATGTTTGCTGCAAGGCTTCCAATGGGACCCTAGAAAAAGGCTGCTGTTTTAAGAGTTTTATACCCACAAAGAGAATTTATTGCACCTTATGTCTTGTATGTATATCACTGTCCTTGAAAAAGACTGTATTAGATACAGGTAAATTACTAGAGTCCCCTGGGACTAGTGATTGTGAAACTGACAAGGTGCTGTTTGAATATGTTGTCGAAGGATTTCGGGGCCGAAGTTCATTAGTTGTTGTAGATTTTCCAGGTTGTGTGGCCGTGGCCTTGACATTGTGGGACCTGACATTTTGCCAGCAGCTGCGACTGGCATCCTCAGAGGTATAACACAGAAAGATGGAGAACTCTCTGTGCCAGTTAGCTCAAAAAATGTACATCTTACAACAGCACTACAGATAAGATTAGAATTTCAACAGCCAATCCGTATGCAAAAGAACCTCCTCAGGAAAGCTCCTCCATTAGCATGTCACAGCCTGGGGAACTCCGACAAGATAATGACTCAGCCCTACCCCACCTTCCTGAGTAGATATAAATCACCTGCCTACCATTTTTCTTCTCACACTGACACAGAGAGTACTCTATCACTGACACAGTCTATCTCAGCCTCTATCAGCGGGTATCAAGCAGTGATAGCTCTGCGGAGCCTCCATGTAGTGAGGCAGTCTATCTCAGCCTCTATCAGTGGGTATTAGTGATAGCTGTGTGGAACCTCCATGTTGTAAAGAAGTCTATCTCAGCCTCTATCAGTGGGTATTAGTGATAGCTGTGTGGAACCTCCATGTTGTAAAGAAGTCTATCTCAGCCTCTATCAGTGGGTATTAGTGATAGCTGTGTGGAACCTCCATGTTGTAAAGAAGTCTATCTCAGCCTCTATCAGTGGGTATTAGTGATAGCTGTGTGGAACCTCCATGTTGTAAAGAAGTCTATCTCAGCCTCTATCAGTGGGTATCAGGCAGTGATAGTTCTGCGGGGCCTCACTAATAGAGAGCTATCAGCCAGCAATGTGAAATGGAGAGCAAATGCCAGCCAATTTAAAGTAGGCCTGTTGCCACATAAAATTTTTGGACTGGCTGCTACGAATAGAAATTAAGTAATTGGCTTGCTCCTATTCAAGTACTATGCAATGGAACTGAAAGTAAGTTTAAAATTATTCTAGTTAAAAGTGATAACAAAATCATTACATTCAGCTTCATGTTTGTTTTCACTCCTCAAAACTATGCTTGTTACAGGATATTTTACTAAGAAGAAAACACCTTCCAACTTTATAAGATTACTCATGAGGAAGATAGCTGAAATGAGTGTAAAAACCGGTGAACTCATCGAGAAAAGAGAAAATGAATATGTTGGACTCTGTTTTGAATTTTTTACTATACTGCAAAATGTCTACAGAATTTATTAAATGTGTCATTGTCATTTTATCACAGTGGTTTCTTGTTTGTCTCCATGTAGTGAGGCAGTCTATCTCAGCCTCTGTCAGCGGGTATCAGGCAGTGATAGCTCTGCGGGGCCTACATGTAGTGAGGCAGTCTATCTCAGCTCACTGGCTCCTAGGGACAGAAAGGGGGAAACGGCTATTCCCTTCAAAGTCCTGCTTCCTGGGAAGAGAGCGCCAGGCCCTCGGACCGATCCAGCAACCCAGTTCTCACCCTACCTGGGATGGAGGTGCCCAGGGCCACGAACACGACGGCGTTGACCGAGTCCTTGAGGCCGATGGTGCAGCCGAAGTGGGAGGCCAGGTCGCCGATGAGAGCCGTCAGGAGGCCGATCACCATGATGCTGACGCAGAAGCAGGCCCAGCCGTTCCAGTACTCGGTGGGGGGCACGCAGGCGAAGAGGACTTTCCAGAAGACGGTCAGGAAGTGCATGACGTAGTCGAAGCAGGAAGGGAGCCGCTCCTCATGCCCGTCCTCCTCGTCTTCCTCGTCGCCTGGGGTGGGGGGGAGGAAACTGATTTTCAGAGTCCTTCACTGCGGAAAAGCAGTCGGCAGTGGGGCTGGGGCAGGCTGCAGAGGGGGATCCTTCCCGTGGGGAATCACCAATGCGGGGAATTCTCTGTCCGCAAGGGGTGTGGAAAGCGGCCATCTTCGATGAGGGGCCTGGAGGATCTCCTAGTATCATAGGGTTCATCCTCCAAATGGAGGGTCAGGGTTTCGCCCCGATTTCCAGCCCTCCGATCCACCCGCCGGCCAGCTGCCAGCGGAGGCAGACCCACCCCCCAAAGAGCTCCCCGGCGTCCGGCGTGATCACGCAGGGCACGTCGCCAGGGGGACGCTCTAGCATCTGGCCCAAAACTCTATGATACCGTAGAGTTTTTGACCAAATGCTAGCGCGCCCCCCCATGACAAGCCTAGCGTGATGATGTCAGATGTGTCAGGACATCCAGGAACGGAACCTCCAACCCCCTGCTGCCAGAATGTAGTATTACAACCAACGCTCCCTCTAAGGCAGGGATGGTGAACCTTTTAGAGACCGACTGCCCAAACTGCGACCCAAAACCCACTTGTTTATCGCAAAGTGCCAACATGGCAATTTAACCTAAATACTGAGGTTGTACTTTAGAAAAAAACCACTCATACATTAACTTAAGATGATCCAAACAAAGTAAGGAAAGCAATCCCAAATGCTTTCATTTCCTTAAAATTATTTGGCAGAGAATTTGACACTTTAATGATGGTCTGGGCCTGGCTGGGGTGATGGCACGCATGCCCACAGAGAGAGCTCTGAGTGCAACCTCTGGCACCCGTGCCATAGGTTCACCACCACTGCTCTGTGGAGTCTTGTGAGCAGAAATTCTACTTTGTGAGCTACTGGCATTAAGGTTGTGAGCCTGTAGTTTGGCTACTGCATAAATTAGTTTGCTCTGGAGCCCTCCTTCCTGAACTAAGAGAAAAATGTGTGAGCTGGAGGCTATAAAACTGTGAGCTGGCTCACACTAACTCAGCTTAGAGGAAACACTGATTACAGCTAGTCTCCAGACGACATAAATCAGCTCCCCTGGAGAAAACGGCTGCTTTGGAGGCAGCCTCCCCTCCCCGAACTTTCCCCTTCCTGGGCTGCACCCCCCCATCTCCAGGAATTTCCCAACCACAGTTGGGACCCCCGCGCATCCATAACTTGGGAGGGGAAATAACCCTGTTCTTGACCACGGAATGGTCATAGGATATGGAAAGGCCTTTACTAGGGCTTGGATGTGGATATTTTACAATCATCCGTCACGAAGGGCCACTACAAAAAGACCCCGTTCAATGATCGAGTGCGCTCCTGTGACCACAAATCCATTGAAGAGCTGGCTCGTGTTACGTTTCGGTGCCCGAGATTTGTAACTGTTCGGGAGAAGCAGCTGAGAAATATTTTACAACGTCTGCCAGGCAGGTCAGAGCAAAATAAATGAGTTGTCTTACTGGCAGATAAGGATAGATGGGTCGCAGTGCAAGCGGCAGAGTGTGTGGCGTTCGTTACCAAGATCCAGTTAAGATGACTGAAAAGTATTTGAGCTTTGGTCTCTGGCCTTCCAGGGAACAGTCAGGGTTGATTTCCTTTAGGATTGACTGATTTGATCTCCTTGCAGTCCAAGGGACTCTCAAGAGTCTTCTCCAGCACCATAGTTCCAAAGAATCTATTCTTCGGCGCTCGGCCGTCCTTATAGTCCAACTCTCGCAGCGATACAGTACTACTGGGAATACCATTGCTTTGACTATACGGATTTTTGTTGGCAGGGTGATGTCTCTACTTTTTATTATGCTGTCACGGTTTGCCATCGCTTTCCTCCCAAGGAGCAGGCGTCTTGTAATTTCATGGCTGCAGTCACCGTCTGCAGTGATCTTGGATCCCAGGAACGTGAATTCTGTCACTGCTTCCACAACTTCCTCTTCTATTTGCCAAGGAGCGATGGGGCTGGATGCTACGATCTTCGTTTTTTTGATGTTGAGTTTCAAGCCAACTTTTGCGCTCTCCCCTTTCACCCTCAGCAAAAGGCTCTTTAGCTCCTCTTCACTTTCTGCCATTATAGTATGAGCTAACTCACCGTTTTTTAGCCTCTGGCTTGCACATTTTTGTCTTCGCTGAGGAAGGAGGGCTCCGGAGCAAACTGATTGATGCAGCAGCCAAATCGCTCGCTCACAACTTTAATGCCAGGAGCTCACAAAGTCGAATTGTTGCTCACAAGACTCCACAGCTTACAGGGAGCATTGATTGAGAGGGTGATGTTAATTTGTACTATTTCTTGATGTGATGTGATGTGATGTGATAGTTTGTGTTGAGATCGTAACTGGGCATTAATATGATTGTATCGTCCTTTTTGTGATGAATTTCTTCTCAGAATTTATTATTAGTGAGAATTCACTCTCAAGAAGATTGTGAACAATTTAATAGTGAATAACCACAGTGTATTAGAATACTGGATTGTAAAGATACCCCATATATACTATGTTCAATTCATTACGGCTGAGGATTTCAGAAAATAAGTAATATAGTTGCAAAATCCTCAAGTATATGGTGAAAATCTGGGAGAACTGTTAATGTAATGTGTGTATCGAATGTATGTACAGCTTTTGGCAGAACATATTAAGGATTTATTCATGTTGGCCGTGCTGAAGCAATAACGTCAGGGGGGGGGGTTGTAGAAAACCCCCAGCAGGAACTCATTAGCATAATTGGTCACACCCAACAGCAGAAACAGCAGAAATTAGGCCACACCCCTGACAGCACAGCTCATTAGCATATGAGGCCACACACCCCTGTCACCAGAAGTGTGGTTATCCAGCCACACCCACCTTTTGCTTCTTATTCTGTTTACCTTGTTTGTTGTCAAAACCCAGGGCTTTTTTTGTTGCAGGAACTCCTTTGCATGTTAGGCCACACACCTCTAAGTAGCCAATCCTAATGAGTTCCTGCTGTTGGGTGTGGCCTATTATGCGAATGAGTTCCTGCTGGGCGTGGCCAACTCAGGAGCCAGCCGGAACTCCGTTCCTGTGCGTTCCTGCCCCAAAATAGCCATGAATAACGTTATCCGCCGACCACAGAACTAGAAAAGACACTGTCTCCGAGCTAGAGTTGCCAACCTCCAGCTGGTACCCCACCCCTGTTCACTGAGCAAAAAACGATTCTAGTCCAATTACAGTCCACGAATTTGTTGCTGCTTCTTTTTGTTTATTTTACGCCATGCAGCGGAGTGAGCCATTGACATTCAGCAATGCAGAGAAAGAAAGGAGAATACGGCTGCTGAAAAATAAACAGTTGCAGAATGACACCTGACAAAGCATTGAGGGAAACAGATGGCTCACCGGGGAAACCTGTAGCCACATGGCAATTGTTAGAAGCAGCAGCAGCAGCACTGCATGACCTCAAATAAAGACACGAAAGAAGAAGAAGCAAAGTTGTGGACTGTCATTGGACAAGAATCGTTTTTGCACAGTGAACATGGGCGGGGGACAACCTTGGTTGAGTCACTGGGGTCCATTTGTGGCTGGAACCTCCAGGGGGTGGCTAGAGATCCCCTGGGATTACAGAGATCGGTTCCCCTGGAGAAAATGGCTGCTTTGGAAGGTGGACTCTATGGCCTTATACCCTGCGGAGGCCCCTCCCCTCCCCAAGACCCGCCCTCTCCCGGTTCTCCCCACCCAATCTCCCAGTATCTCCCAACCCAGTGCTGGCAACCCTACTTAGATGCCTGGGGTGGGGGGAGATAAACGGAGGGGGGGTGGGTGGCAAAGAATTGCAGGGTGCTGTAAAATCTGGTCAAGGGTGTGCTCTGAATCAGACCCTCAGCCCATCAAGGTCGGTACTGTCTACTCAGACAGCAAGTGGCTCTCCAGGGTCTCAGGCGGAGGTCTTTCCCATCCCCTCCTGCCTGGTCCTTTTAACTGGAGATGCCGCGGATTGAACCTGGGGCCTTCTGCATGCCAAGCAGATGCTCTACCACTCAGCTACAGCCCCTCTTCATGGCTCTCCAGGGTCTCAGGCTGAGGTCTTTCCCATCACCTCCTGCCTGGTCACTTTAACTGGAGATGCCGGGGATTGAACCTGGGGCCTTCTGCCTGCCAAGCAGACGCTCTACCACTGAGCCACAGCCCCACTTCGTGGCTATCCAAGGTCTCAGGCGGAGGTCTTTCCCATCCCCTCCTGTCT
>NW_015176551.1:10062-10206 GCF_001447785.1 Gekko japonicus | reverse complement strand
CTCCTGCCTGGTCCTTTTAACTGGAGATGCCGCGGATTGAACCTGGGGCCTTCTGCATGCCAAGCAGATGCTCTACCACTCAGCTACAGCCCCTCTTCATGGCTCTCCAGGGTCTCAGGCTGAGGTCTTTCCCATCACCTCCTG
>NW_015176551.1:0-9759 GCF_001447785.1 Gekko japonicus | reverse complement strand
GGGATCGAACCTGAGACCTTCTGCATGCCAAGCAGATGCTCTGCCACTGAGCTACAGCCCCACTTCATGGCTCTCCAGGGCCTCAGGTGGAGGTCTTTCCCATCCCCTCCTGCCTGGTCCTTTTAACTGGAGATGCCGGGGATTGAACTTGGGACCTCCTGCATGCCAAGCAGAGGCTCTGCCACTGAGCTACAGCCCCACTTCATGGCTCTCCAGGACCTCAGGTGGAGGTCTTTCCCATCCCCTCCTGCCTGGCCCTTTTTAACCGGAGATGCCAGGGATTGAACCTGGGACTTTATGCATGCCAAGCAGAGGCTCTACCACTGAGCCACAGCCCCACTTCATGGCTCTCCAGGGTCTCAGGCACAGGTCTTTCCCATCCCCTCCTGCCTGGTCCTTTTAACTGGAGATGCCGGGGATCGAACCTGGGACCTCCTGCATGCCAAGCAGAGGCTCTACCACTGAACCATGACCCCTCCCCTCTTCAATCATGGAAGGGGTCCGCTTTTGATTCTACTGGCCCCATCTCTGTGGCTTTCCCTGCAGCCAGACCTGAGAGATGGGGGGAAAGGGGGGTGAAGCTTTCCCCAGCGTTTCGTCACTGTGCCAGGAAAAACAGGCTGGGTTTCCGCCCATGGGCACACCTATGGAAGGGCACACCTGACTCTAAACTGAGATATACTACTCAACCTGTTGAATTTGGGAGGACTGTGTTTGCTGGTGGGGGGGAGGATCTCTTCGCAAGGACAAAATAATAGGAGGAAACCATTCAAGCAGAAGGGAACATGTCATAAGGCCTCATGGCCAGTAGAGGGTGCTGCCGCCGCACCACATACTGTGGTGGTGCTCCATCGCTAATGTTAACCTCTTTTCACCTAGGTGGGTGTTAGACAGGTGGGCAGCAACCCGAGGAGGGTTTGTGTGTTTTCGGAGGGGTATAGGAGGGAACAGTAGTCAGTCCAAATGTGCCCATGCAAGCAAGCCCATGTGTACCTATATCATTTATAGCCCTTAGGCGACAACCCCATAGGTACACGGCGATGCACCCTCTAAGCTGTGGAGTCCCGTGAGCAAGAATTCTACTTTGTGAGCTCCTGGCATTAAAACTGCGAGTGAACGATTTGGCTGCTGCACCAATTAGTTTGCTCCGGAGCCCTCCTTCCTGAGCTGAGACAGAAATCTGTGAGCCAGAGGCTAAGAAACTGCGAGCTGGCTCACACTAACTCAGCTTAGAGGGAACGCTGGTGCACGGGCGTCTTTTTCCCCCAGGTGGGTGTCTTAAATGCCATCCAGTCGCGTGTGCTAAGTGTCGTGTTTGCGCACGGACATCTTTTAAGGGGTCAACGTAGGGTGGGGGTGGAGCGCGTTGTCACGTCACAGCCGACCTCTGGCAAACCTGTAAAGCTTTCAAGACGAGAGACGGACAGAGGTGGTTTGCCGTTGCCTGCCTCTGCGCAGCAACCCTGGACTTTTTCGGTGGTCTCCCATCCAAATACTAACCAGGGCTGACCCTGTTTAGCAGCCGAGCTCTGATGAGATCAGGCCAGCTTGGACCATCCAGGTCAGGACATTGGATGAGATCCAATTAGCCTGGGCCATCCAGGTCTAGGTAGAGACAAGCAGAGGAGGTTTGCCGTTGCCTACCTCTGCGTAGCAACCCTGGACTTTTTCGGTGGTCTCCCATCCAAGTACTAACCAGGGCCGACCCTGCTTAGCTTCCGAGCTCTAATGAGAGCGGGCCAGCTTGGACCATCCAGGTCAGGACAAAAGACAGACGGAGGTGGTTTGCCATGGCCTGCCTCTGCGTAGCAACCCTGGACTTTTTCGGTGGTCTCCCATCCAAGTACTCACCAGGGCCGACCCTGCTTAGCAGCCGAGCTCTGATGAGATCGGGCCAGCTTGGACCATCCAGGTCGGGGCAAAAGACATACAGAGGTGGTTTCCCATTGCTTGCCTCTGCGTAGCAACCTTGGACTTCCTTGCTCGTCTCCCACCCAAGTACTCAACAGGGCTGACCGTGCTTGGCTTCCAAGACCTGACACGATCGGGCTAGCCTGGGCTTTCACAGAACTTTCACAGAACTTTCACAGAACTTTCACAGAACTTTCCATGTTGCAAAAGGGTGCGTGTAGGATATTTCAAGTATGGATAGCTGCCTTCCTCGTTTGAGGCATTTTCCCATTTTGGACAGCCAATTCGGATATCTTTTGTGAAGTTCGGGAGTCGGCGAGAAAGCGTTCTGCGGCACCGTAAAGCTGGGGTCCTTTTAAGCCAACCTACAATGGCCCAGTAAAAAGTATCAATGTGTCTTTGGGCAATGACAGAATACTGCCGGGGGGCGGACAACCACACCTGGAAGCGGACCCAGGTATCAAAATCTGGGTCTCTCCAAGCCGCCGCTAAGAGGTGGAAGGAGTAGAGGAATCCAGTGTTTCAGCTCCATGGTTTTAGACTCTGGTCCTATGGAGGCCTCATGAACACGTGAAGCTGCCCTCTACTGAATCAGGCCCCCTGATCCGTCAAAGTCAGTATTGTCTACTCAGACTGGCAGCGGCTCTCCAGGATTTTATATCCAGGTCTTTCGCATCACCTCCCACCTGATCCTGTTAAGTGGAGAAGCCGGGGATCGAACCTGGGACCTTCCGCATGCCAAACAGATGCTCTATCACCATTCCTTAAAGCCAGGGCTATTTTTGGGCAGGAACGCACAGGAACAGAGTTCCGGCTGGCTCCCGAGTTGGCCACGCCCAGCAGGAACTCGTTAGCATAATAGGCCACACCCAAGAGCAGACACTCATTAGGATTGGCTACCTTAGGGGTGTGTGGCCTAACATGCAAAGGAGTTCCTGTTACAAAAAAAGCCCTGGGTTTTGACAACAAACAAGGTAAACAGAATAAGGAGCAAAAGGTGGGTGTGGCTGGATGACCACACTTCTGGTAACATGGGGGTGTAGCCTAATATGCTAATGAGCTGTGCTGTCAGGGGGTTTGGCCTATTATGCTAATGAGTTCCTGCTGGGCTTTTTCTACAAAAAAAGCCCTGCTTAAAGCCTCCCTTTAGGTTGCAACGGAAACTTCCCAGGCAAAGCTACAGCCTGCTTTGGGGGGAGGGCGTGCTGGCCCCCACAGAATTCTGTTCCAAAACCTAGCCGTCATAGCAAAACCGGACGGGACCAGCCTTGTTAAGAAGCAGCATAATTAACTACGGTTGAAATCCAGTTTGCACTACCTGGGAACAAAGTCCCACCGGAGTCAGTAGGTTATCCAAGGGGGATAAAATGAGCTCAAGAGTCAGTTGGAATATTCACTTTAAAAATTATGACGAAGAAGAAGAAGGGATTGGATTTATACCCCACCCTTCACTACCCGAAGGAGTCTCAGAGCAGCTTACCCTCTCCTTTCCCTTCCCCTCCCCACAACAGACACCCTGTGAGGTAGGTGGGGGCTGAGAGAGCTCTCTCGAGGACTGCTCTTGAGAGAACAGCTCTGAGAGAACTTGTGACTGACCCAAGGTCACACCAGCAGCTGCATGGGGAGGAGTCGTGAATCAAACCTTGTTTTCCCAGATAAGAGTCCATGTTCTTAACCACTACAGGAAACTGATTAACTGACTATTGCACCACCGTGCTCCAGGTTACTATATCTGGACCCTGGGCACCATTACTAAAGTACATTATCTTCCCTCTTTCATCTACAAAAGCATGGTTAGATATATTATTGGATGTCTACAGATAGTCTTGTTGGCAGAAGACACTTGGTTGTACCTAAAACAACAAACAGTACAGGCTCCAATTGCAAATTGAGGCTAAAACAAGTTACTTTGTTCAAAGGTATATTGAAGTATGTATTATTCTTTGAAGCTTACGTTTCTTGTTGTTGATGTTGTTTGTTTTTGTCATCGGTGTATTGGTTTGAATGTTTAACTTTTCTTATGATCCTTATGTACATTTCTAATGTTATAAGTAATTGACAGTTATGACTTCTCGAAACTTTATAATCCTACCAATAAAATGTTAATGGGGGAAAAAAAGTGTGCATTGGACAACAGTGTACATCCACTATTGATGCAGGCAACCTGCGGGGTTATATCCCTGACAGACTTCCTGGACTGTTTTTCTGGTTGGGCCAGACTTGGGGTCCTAGCAATGTGGGGTATAGAAATTCCACATGCATGACTTGTTAGAACATGGGTCCCCAACTTTGGTGAGACCTTTGAAATTCTGAAATTCTATACAATGGCTGCTGCAAAAGAGGAAGGAGAAGGAGGAAAAGGAAGAGGAGGAGGAGGAGGAGAAGAAGAGGAGGAGGAGGAGGTTGGATTTATATCCTGCCCTTCACTACCCGAAGGAGTCTCAAAGCAGCTTACAAATTCCTTTCCCTTCCCCTCCCCACAACAAACACCCTGTGAGGGAGATGGGGCTGAGAGAGCTCTGAGAGAACTGCCCTTGAGAGAACAGCTCTGACAGAACTACGGCTTGCCCAAGGTCATCCAGCAGCTGCAATCGGAGGAGTGGGGAATCAAACCCGGTTCTTCCAGATTAGAGTCCACGCACTTCACCACTACACCAAACTGGTGGACCCAGCCCCATAACAGCTGCCGCACAGGGTGGAGCCAGCCACAAAATGGCCGCCGCGGCTGACCTTCCGTGACCCAGTGAAGTTCCTTGTGTTCTGAGGGCCGCTGCTGACCGAAGCCACATTTTAAAAAATCTGCATGGCCAAATCAAATCTCCAATCGCCAACCGGAAGTCTCGCTGGGCCACAGTTCCATCTGGCCCTGCCCGCTTTCTAGAGACACATTCCACTACAGCTCCTTTCCCTTCCACCGTTTTAGTTGAAATTTCTCAGCAAGCCGAATACCGTGGCTGAGGGTGCTAAAAAAGGATTTCTGGGCAACTGAGGTGAAACTGTGCCCCCTCGCCCGGGCAGAGGAACCGTTGAAGAGGCCCGTTCTGAAGTCTAAAGGAATGGGAAATGGCTTTTTTTATTTTTTGGCCTCACCCAGGACGTTGAAAAGACAGGACTGTGAGCATGAAGAGAGATGGAGAATGATGTGGGCGCTTCATAGTGCAGGAGCGAAAAAATAATATCATCCCCCCCTTTTTTGCCAGCACTGGAAACACCCACACTGTTATCGAGGGTGCTGTCATTTTCAGAAATTTCGAGGGGGCACTAAAAGCTTGAGTTGCTGGGCCTGTTATTTATTTATTTCCCCCCCGCAAAGCAATTTCTAGATTTCTTGGTTTGTGGAGCAAAACACGGATTCATGGCAGCCTCCGTCCAGCCACTGGCAGAAAAGCCATTTTCGTATTCCTAAACATAAGAACATAAGCAGAGCCCTGCTGGATCAGACCAGTGAAGGTCCATCTAGTCCAGCCTCCCGCCTCACACAGTGGCCAACCAGTTCCTCTGGAGGGCCAACAACAGGGCAGAGAGGCCGAGGCCTTCCCCTGATAAGAACCTCAGAAGAGCCCTGCTGGATCAGACCAGTGAGGGTCCATCTAGTCCAGCATCTTGTCTCACACAGTGGCCAACCAGTTCCTCTGGAGGGCCAACAACAGGGCAGAGAGGCCAAGGTCTTCATAAGAACATCAGAAGAGCCCTGCTGGATCAGACCAGGGAGGGTCCATCTAGTCCTGCATCCCGCCTCACACAGGGGCCAACCAGTTCCTCTGGAGGGCCAACAACAGGGCAGAGCGGCCGAGGCCTTCCCCTGATAACGACATCAGAAGAGCCCTGCTGGATCAGACCAGTGGTCCATCTAAGTCCAGCATCCCATCTCACTCAATCGACAACGGCCAAGGGCCTTGCAGGGATGAAGCGGTCTGGACTACTTCAGACGGCAGGTAGGGAGCGGCTGTTTTCAGATGCTCTCCTGCGGATAACCTCCCTGCAAGAAAGAAATCTAGCACAGTAGGGGAAACCTTCTTGTTCCATTCCTTTCCCTGGTGTGCTACCCTTCTGCCGACAGGGAGATTCTTATATCCGGGAGCATTTAAAAAAAATATGATTGCACCGACAACCTGATCTGTAAAAAAAACCCCATTTTGCCACTTCGGTGTTTCTTCTGTTTAATTCCCCAGTGTTTCGATCCAGACGTCATTTTTTACATAATTCTTTGGTATGCGTCCATTTACCCTGACCTGGACGGCCCCGGCTAGCCTGATCTCATCAGATCTCGGAAGCTAAGCAGGGTCGGCCCTGGTCAGTATTTGGATGGGAGACCAGCCAGGAAGTGCAGGGTTGCTACGCAGAGGCAGGCCATGGCAAACCACCTCTGTTCGTCGCTTGCCTTGACCTGGGTGGCCAAAGGCTAGCCTGATCATATCAGATCTTGGAAGTTAAGCAGGGTCAGTATTTGGATGGGAGAACACCGAGCAAGCCCAGGGTTGCTATGCAGAGGCAGGCCATGGCCAACCACCTCTGTTCGTCGCTTGCCTTGACCTGGATGGCCAAAGGCTAGCCTGATCATAACAGATTTTGGAAGCTAAGTAAGGTCAGCCCTAGTCAGTATTTGGACGGGAGACCACCAGGGAATGTCCAGGGTTGCTGTGCAGAGGCAGGCCATGGCCAACCGCCTGATCATCTCTTGCCTCGACAACTCTGTGGGGCCACCATAGATGGCACTTCCCCCACCACCACCAACTCTCCCAAAGACGGCCCTCTCCCAAAGTCCACCTACCCGCACTCACGGTGATTGCCTCGAGGAACTGCTCCCGCCAGGAGTGCGTGCCGATCACCAGCGCCAGGTTAGTTTTCTTGATGAGTTTGTCCACCGTGTTCTAGACGGGAGGGAGCAAGAGAGACACGATGAAGGTTTCCAGACCTCCCAAGACTGAGGGAGGGGAGGGGCCTGGGAACTCAGGGGGCGGAGACTAGCGGTGCAGGAGGTGGAGTCGGATCAGGGGGCACAATCCAGCAGTCATGGTGGATCGGGCAGATAGATGACGGGATGAAAAAATCCTCCCATTGGATTAATGGAGACCTCATTCCCTTAGGAGTTTCAGAACATAATGTATTAGATTCTTCTCTTTATAAGAAGCAGGGTAAGAATATCGCTAACCAAATGAGCCTGTCTAATGAAGACATGATTCTGCCTTATCTTGAATCAGACCCTTGGTCCATCAAGGTCGATGTTGCCTACTCAGACTGGCAGCTGCTCTCACAGGATCTCAGGTTTTGCCTACTCAGACTGGCAGCCGCTCTCTCCAGGGTCTCAGGAATTGCCTATGAAGACTGATGCACCAAGGGTCTGATTCAGTATAAGGCAGCTTCATGTGATCATGGGAGGGTCCATGGCTCAGTGGCAGAGCCTCTGCCTGGCATGCAGAAGGTCCCAAGTTCAATCCCCGGCATCTCCAGTAAAAAGAGCCGGGTAGGAGGTGACGTGAAAGACCTCCGCCTGAGACCTTGGAGAGCCGCTGCCGTCTGATTAGACAACAGTGGCCTTGACGGACCAAGGGTCTGATTCAGTATAAGGTGGCTTCCTGCATCCACGTGTCCAACAGGGGTAGGGGTGTTTCACCCCTTCCATGCCCTTCTCAGCTGGAGCCTCTCTCCCAACTTGATGGAGGAAGGGAAACGGGCAAGAGACCCCTGTGAAGAAAACCCTCCAGGGAGGGATGCAAGCCTTCCTCTTGCATAGGAGACAGGGGGCAGGGACAGACCTTATTTTGGCAGTGGTACAGGGAGAGAGGAGCTGCGGTGGCTCAAGTGGTTAAGACGCTGAACTGCAGGCTGTGGAAGGTCGGTAGTTCAGCAGTTCAAGACCCGAGTGGTGCCGCATGACAGTGGAGTGAGCTCCCGTCTCTAGTTCCAGCTCCTGCCAACCTGGCAGTTCGAAAGCAAGAAATTGCAAGTAGATAAATAGGTACCACTTCGGTGGGAAGGTAACAGTGTTCCGTGCGCCTTGGTGTTTAGTCATGCCGGCCACGTGACCACGGAAACGTCTTCGGACAGCGCTGGCTCTTCAGCTTAGAAATGGGGGTGAGCACCGCAACCCTAGAGTCGGACTCGACTGGCTTTCGAGCAAGGGACACCTTTACCTTTACAGGGAGAGAGCTGCCCTTGGCCCTCACTTGCCACCTGCAGCTGCCATTGCTTCCCTCCTTCGCTTGACATCTCCTTTGCCGAGCAGAAAGGGAGGGGAGGTGGTAAGAAGAAGGGAGGGAAAGGATGCCGGGACGTCATTTCCCCTTCCCTGCCTGCAGCTAACACACCACACCTGGCTTGCCAGTCCCCACCTGGTTTGGAGGGCTCCTCTCCTCTACATCCAGGGTCAACGTGTGGGAAATGGGCACAGCGACACGGGTCCCCTGTTTTCTGCTTACCTTGAAATCGTAGGACTCCTCAATGATGACCTCAAGGCGGGAGTTTTCCCCGAGGATGGGTTTGCCCATTTCAGCGATCCGCCGGGCCTCCTCTTCCTCGGCAGAGAGCTTTTTGTCAGCGTCGGCTACATGGGGGACGGGAGAATGCAACATGAATGTCGGCACAAGTGGTGACCTGCGGGATCCCGCGCAGCTTAGGCTGAGGCTAACGGTGGCCGCCGAGGATACTTCAGAGCTTGCAGGAAAAACATGGAGGTGGGCAGGACCTGGTATTCAAAGGTAGATTGCCTTGGAACATGGAGGTTCCATTTTGCTATCAGATGCTAGGCATCTTCTGCGCCCTGTGTTCCAAGACCTATTCTTCCAAAGCAAGGGACCCTCTTGGACTTTGCACTGGGAACCAGTATATTGGTGGCTGGAACATTCTTGGGCCACATGCGCGAATGTGGCCTTGGCCCTTGTGTGAGAGTGTACAAGTTGCTTACATTTCAGCCGTTATAAAGTTAACTGATACTGTTAGATGTTGTTAGTGAACAGGACATTATATCGTACAACCTATAACCACTTAGAGTAGAGATGAGTTTGTGCCAGAAAGTTTATGGGAGTTGTTTATCCCAATTAAGTGACCTGTAACCTTTCTACTGGTCCGTTGACATCTTGTTTATAGGAAACACATTGATCTTGCATGCACGGTATTCACAAGTTTTATTGCAGGACTGCCTCTCTTTGTCCTGAGCAAGAAGAAGGAGATGGAGTAGCCATTATTCTGTTTTCAGCAATGTAACCGCTGGGATGCAAGTTCAGAAGCTAGGATGTATTCTTCGTTTTCTTCGATCCAAAGTTCCCTGCCCCTTTTGTTTTTCAGTAAACTTAGAACTGTTCTTCTATAACATTAAGCACGGCCTGTGGCTCTTGTCTTTGCAACCAGCCTTAAGTTAAAGGCAGAAATCCCAACACCCTGGAACTTCTCGCCCATTCTTAGAGATTTGGGTAGCAGTAGTAGTGCCTTAAGGGTAGAGCGATAGGGACCCTTGCCCTGAGCATCAATAGAGGGCAGAATGGTCATTAATAGGGGGCAGAATGGTTATTAATGCCCCGGGCATTGATGGTGGGCAGAATAGTCATTAATGCCCTTGGCATCAATGGGGAGCAGAATGGTAATTAATGCCCTTGGCATTAATGGGGGTGTCAAGCTACCCTGTGGGTAGCCACCTTCCTCTGCCACCACTCTGGACTTAGGATACCCTCCCAAGCCCTGCCAAAAATGCTCCTTTTAAGCCGAGAACCATAGGCATGATGACCAGGCAGAGAACATTAAAATAGTTTATTATTACAGTTATGGGGCAGGGAAAAACAAGACAAAGTGCTAAAAATATATAACCGTGTCTAAATGTAAATAGAACAAATCTAACGCGGCTACCTATTTCTC